>NW_012106775.1:689435-723156 GCF_000951045.1 Mandrillus leucophaeus
AATACCGTATATCAACTTTGGTAATATGCAGCTGAGAGAGTACTTAGAAATTTATAGCACTGCAAGTATCAAATCAGTGACTTTTCTTCCACCTTCAGAAATTAAAAAAAAAAAAAAAACGAGATCCGGCCACTGCACTCCAGCCTGGGCGACAGAGCGAGACTCCGTCTCAAAAAAAAAAAAAAATAAAACGTATAACAACAAATGTAATGGGAACTGTTTTTTGGTTTTCAGTCGTAACAAATCAGCTGTAAAAAGATGGTAATATCCTAAATTCTATATAACTCCAGTATTCTGGAAAACTGGTACATATACATATTTGAGTTATAAATTAAAAAATAACATCTTGAAAGTATTTTCATTAAAGGTTTTATATTTCTAACAAATTATAATGGTATTTTAAAACAGTCCCAACACACTAAAGAAAAATTTGAGTGAAGATATTGTTAAAAGTCAAGTCATCATTTTGTGAGGTAACTTTACAAACTTTTCCAAAGCAGAATTTATCATAGTAGTTTACTAAAACGTTGTAAAGAAAAGAACATTACTTTTTTCTCTGTGTTTTCTATTAACTGTGGCGAATATTTGATGTGAAATACCGTTCAAATATGAATTTAACCAGTAGGTGGCAATAAATCAATACCAAATTTATTTTTAAGAAAAGTTCAAGAAAGATACCATAAATCATAAACAAGATAACATTTGATTTTTTTCACAAATAAACATTTTTGTGTTTTTTGGCTTTAGTAAATGTTATTTAATTTGAAAATTTGGTATATATGTTATTTGTATACGATAAGCAAAGTTGATTTTTTTTTTTTTTTTTAGATGGAGTTTTGCTCTTGTTGCCCAGGCTGGAATGCAGTGGTGCGATCTTGGCTCACTGCAACCTCTGCCTCCCGGGTTTAAGCAATTCTCCTACCTCAGCCTCCCGAGTACCTGGGATTACAGGCGCCCGCCTCCACACCTGGCTTATTTTTTGTCTTTTTAGTAGAGTCGGGGTTTCTCCATGTTGGTCAGGCTGGTCTTGAACTCCCGACCTCAGCTGATATGCCTACCTTGGTCTCCCAAAGCGCTGGGATTACAGATGTGAGCCACCGTGCCTGGCTGCTTTTTTTTAATTTTTATTTTTAAAGATAGTCTTGCTCTGTCACCCAGGCTGGAGTGCAGTGGCGCCATCTCACTGCAACCTCTGCCTCCTGGGCTGTCGAGCCTCCCACCTCAGCCTCTCCAGTAGTTGAAACTAGACACACAACACCATGACCAGTTTTCAAAATGTTTTGTAGAAATCAGATCTCACTGTATTTCCCAGGCTGGTCTGGAACTCCTGGGCTCACGCAATTCTCCTGCCTCCGTCTCCCAAAGTGCTGGGATTACAGGTGTGAGCCACAACAACCAGCCCAAGGTTCATTTTAAAGCTATGAGTTGATTTTTGATAATTGAATATTTGCTCATAGTTCTTTTAAAAACTGAGTGATAACGCAATTGTTTGCTTTATTATCTTGTGGCTATAAATAGTCATGGAATTGGGAATTTTTTGTCTTCCTTTATTAGAAGTTTAATAATTATTTGATAATAAGTAGTGTTATTTATTTTTTGAAACGGAGCCTTACTCTTGCTGCCCAGACTGGAGTGCATTGGTACCATCTCGGCTCACTGCAGTCTCCGCCCCGTGAGTTCAAGTGATTCTCCTTCCTCAGCCTCCCGAGTAGCTGGGATTACAGGCATATGCCACCACACCTGGCTAATTTTTTTGTATTTTTAGTAGAGACGGGGTTTCACCGTGTTGGCTGGACTGATCTCGAACTCCTGACCTCAAGTGACCCACCCGCCTTGGCCTCCCAAAGTGCTGGGATTACAGGCATAAGCTACTGTGTCCGACCAATAAGTAGTGTTCTTTAAGTTAATTAATTAATTAATTATTATTATTATTTGGGTCTGTCTTCCAAGCTGGAAGGCTGGAGTGCAGAGGCATGATCTTGGCTCATTGCAAACCTCTGCCTCCTGAGTTCAAGCGATTTTCCTGCCTCAGCCTCCTGAGTAGCTGGGATGACAGGCATGTGCCACCACACCTGGCTAATTTTTTTGTATTTTAGTGGAGACTGGGTTTCACCATGTTGGTCAGGCTGGTCTCGAACTCCTGACCTCAAGTGATCCTCCCGCCTCAGCTTCCCAAAGTGCTGGGATTACAGACATGAACCACCGTGCCCAGACAAACTTTATATGCATTTTAATACCAGAAACATCAGGGCTGGGCTCAGTGGCTCATGCGTGTAATCTCAGCACTTTGGGAGGCTAAGGCGGGTGGATCACGAGGTCAGGAGTTTGAGACCAGCCTGGCCAACATGGTGAAACCCCAACTCTACTAAAAATACAAAAATTAGCTGGGCGCTGGTCGGGTGTGGTGGCTCACGCCTGTAATCCCAGCACTTTGGGAGGCCAAGGTGGGCAGATCATGAGGTCAAGAGATCGAGACCATCCTGGCCAGTGTGGTGAAACCCCATCTCTACTAAAAATACAAACATTAGCCAGGCATGGTGGCGTGTGCCTATAGTCCCAGCTACTTGGGAGGCTGAGATGGAAGAATTGCTTGAACCCAGTAGATAGAAGTTGCGGTGAGCCGAGATTTTGCTGCTGCGACAGAGTGAGACTCCGTCTCAAAAAAAAAATTAGGCGGGCGCCTTTAATCCCAGCTACTTGGGAGGCTGAGGCAGGAGAATGACTTGAAACGGGAACGCGCAGGTTGCAGTGAGCTGAGATCACGTCACTTCTCTCCAGCCTGGGCAACAGGAGTGAAACTCTGTCTCAAAACAAACAAAACAAAACAAAAAAACCCCCAGAAACATAGCATTGTCTGATATAAATGACTAGAAGAAATCAGTGTATATTTATATGTAATAATGGTATAAATGTAGATTAGTTGGTATTTATATTTGGATCAGTTATTACAGCATTAGGCTAGAATGTTTGGTAAATGGTACATAAAGCATGATACTATTTATAAACATTTTCCAAAAGCTCATTACCAAATATTGTTAATAAATGTATATGTATATTATTTTCTGTCTCTCCTCTCATAAAACTGTACAAAATGAACTAGCAGAAAGCAGAAAGTAACTACTGCTGGAAAGTAGGAAAGAGATTGGCTCTCAGGATGTTTTTTTCAGGGAATATGGAGCTATTTCTTGTAATGTTAGCAGTTTTCATTTCTGAGGGACAAATGTGAAAATACTCTTTTTTCTCTAGTGTATTGTTTGAATTAAAAATACTGTATACAGTTGAACATGATCCTGAGCAGAGCAACCGGTGATTACTAAACGTTAATTAAATTTGTCACTTCAGATTAGAAATTTTTGAAGGTCTTTGTTTTGTATATTATCTGTATACACAAACTGCTAAATGTTATTACTTAATATTTGTTACAGTAAACATTTCTGGGTATTATCCAACCTATATTCTTATAATTTCTAATGTAAAATTTCATACATCACAATTTACATCCATAGTTTTAGGCTTTTTGCTTGTTTCTATTTGTTTGTTTGTTTGTTTGTTTGTTTGACGGAGTCTCACTCTGTTGCCCAGGCTGGAGTGCAGTGGCGCGATCTGGGCTTACTGCAGCCTCCACCTCCCGGGTTCAAGCTATTCTTCTGCCTCAGCCTCCCAAGTAGCTGGGATTACAGGCGAGCGCCACCACACCCAGCTAATTTTTGTATTTTTAGTAAAGATGGGGTTTCGCCATGTTGGCCAGGCTGGTCTCCAAGTCCTGACCTCGTGACCTGCCCACCTTGGCCTCCCAAAGTGCTGGAATTACAGGTGTGAGCTACCACGCCCGGCCTTATTTTTTTATATAAAAAATTACAGAACACTTCATGAATTTGCTAGTCATCCTTGGGCAGAGGCCATGCTAATCTTTTCTGTATTGTTCTGGTTGTATATGTGCTGCTGAAGTGAGCACTTGTTTTTTGTTTGTTTTTTTTGAGACGGAGTCTCACTCTGTCACCCCGGCTGGAGTGTGGTGGCACGATCTCTGCTCACTGCAACCTCCACCTCCCAGGTTCAAGCTATTTTCTTGCCTCAGCCTCCCTAGTAGCTGGACTTATAGGCACCCACCACCATGCCTTGCTAATTTTTGTATTTTTAGTAGAGATGGAGTTTCACCATGTTGGCCAGTCTGGTCTTGAACTCCTGACCTTAGGTGATCCAACTACCTTGACCTCACAAAGTGCTGGGATTACAGGCATGAGACACTGTCCCTGGCCTACGAAGCGAGCACTTATTTTTTAAATATCACTATTTTCTCCCCACTGTGGATATCTTTTGTGCAGTTAGTTTTAAGGTTAGGAAGAGTAATTTTTTTTTTTGGAAATAGAAGGTATTTTGAATCTAATTGAGTTCAAAGTTATGAGCAATGCTAGTTTCTGTCATTATTTTCAGATTGTCTTTTAGAAAGAGCAACCAAGTTTATAGTTCTGTTGATCGTGTGTATGTACTTGTTTTGCTTCATCTCCATCAACTTTTGGCTTCACATTTTGTTTAGTTTTTTCAGGTGACGGTGAGGAATGTACCTTTCCCTTTGTTGGTGATTTGTTGTGTGGGAAGCTGTGTTTTTCTTGGTGCTTTAGAATGTTGCCTTGTATCAGTCGCCCTTGTTTTGTCGGTGTCACTAAAGTTAGTCCTCTTTTACCTGCTTTGGGCCTTTGTGCTGCTGGCTTTCCCCAGTCTTCATCTGGTTGGCATGTGTTCTTCTTTTTTTTTCTTTTAGAAATGGGGCTTCATCCTGTTGGCCAGGCTGGTCTCAAACCCCTGGCCTCATGTGATCCACCTGTCTCGGCCTCCCAAAACGCTGAGATTACAGGCCTGAGCCACTGTACCTGGCCAAGGTGCAAGTTCTTCCTTTTGTCGTCAGCTTTGATGTCATGCATTGGAGACTTTGATGACCGTTCCATCTGTGGTCCCTCCTAAGTTCGTGTTCCCTTGGAGATATGTGTCTTTTCCTCTAGTACTTATTTATTGCAACTTGCTGTATGCTTTTTGTGCTGTTTACTGTGTTTTCTGCTAGACCTCAGTTCTGTGAGATGAGGGCTCATACGTGATTTATTCAAACGCTGAAAAATCGGCCTAAGCACAGTGTGTGAAATGTTGTATGCATTTAAAAAGTAGTTGTTGAAGGAGTGAACTTGGCAAAGGTTTACGTGTTTTATGTCAGAACTCATTTAACTTTACTATTCATCTCTCTTGTCTCTTTACTCAGAAATTACTTTTTCTCCTTGTCTCCCCCAAAGCCAGGATATGGTTTTAGGATCAATAGTTTATGTAATGGATTATTTATTTGTAACTCTTTGATACATCTGAACTTCTTTGTTGAATATACTATGAAATATGATCTAAATTAATTGTGCAATAACTATTTGTTTTAAGTACATTTATTGAATTATTTTACCATTTGTGGTTGTTTTAAGGATTTAACATTTAAATCTGACTAGAGAAATACTATTTTAGTCTATTTATCAGTACTCAATTTGTATTTTGTTTGCCATCACCTCTTTTTTTTTTTTTTTTGAAATAGAGTCTTGCTCTGTTGCCCAGGCTGGAGTGCAGTGGCACAATCTTGGCTCACTGCAACCTCTGCCTCCCGGGTTCAAGTGATTCTCCTGCCTCAGCCTCCCAAGTAGCGGGGATTACAGGCATGATGCACCACCACACCCAGCTAATTTAAAAAAAAATATTTTTGGTAGAGATGGGGTTTCACCGTGATGGTCAGGCTGTTGTCGAACTTCTGACCTCAAGTGAACCACCCACCTTGGCCTCCCAAAGTGCTGGGATTATAGGCGTGAGCCATCACGCCCGGCCTTCTTTTTTTTTTTTTCTTTTAAGACACAGGGTCTTGCTTTGTCACTTGGGTTGGAGTGCAATGACAGAATCACAGCTCACTGTAGTGTCAAATTCCTGGATTCAGGGGACCCTCCTTTTCTCAGCCTGTTGAGTAGCTGGAACCATAGGCATGCACAGCCATGCTGGCTAATTTTTTTTTTTTTTTAAATAGAGACGCGTCTCACTGTATTGCCTAGGTTGGTTGCAAACTTCTGGCCTCAAGCAGTCTTCCTCCCTTGGCCTCAGAAAGCACCTAGATTACAGGCAGGAGCCACTGCATGTGGCGCTGTTGCCACCACTTTTTAATCTTAGTGTTGCTGGCGTGGATGCAGTTTTAGAATCCTTCTTACTGTAAAGTATGAATGCCCTTTTAATCTAAAAAATTATCGAATTCGTTAATTCTAGTAGTTTCAAATTAATTTCCTTGGGTTTTCTAGGAAGAGTCCTGTCAGTATTAAGGCGAATGTTTATTTCCCCTGTTGTTAATGTTTGCCACTCCTGCTCCCCTTTTCTTCCAACCATTATAAAGATTTCTAGCTATGGAATGAATAGAAATATGGAGACAGGAGTCAATTCTCATTTTGTTACTGGTTTTATTTTGTTTTTATTTTTATATTTATTTTATTTTATTTATTTTTTTGAGACAGAGTCTCACTCTGTTGCCCAGGCTGGAGTGCAGTGGCGCTATCTCAGCTCACTGCAAGCTCTGCCTCCTGGGTTCACTCACACCATTCTCCTTCCTCAGCCTCCCAAGTCGCTAGGACTACAGGCGCCCGTCACCACGCCTGGCTAATTTTTTTTGTATTTTTAGTAGAAGACGGGGTTTCACTGTATTAGCCAGGATGGTCTCAATCTCCTGACCTCGTGTTCCGCTTGCCTTGGCCTCCCAGAGTGCTGGGATTACAGGCATGAGCCACCACACCAGGCTATTTTTTTTTTATTTCTAATATTTTTGAGACGGAGTCTTGCTCTGCTGCCCAGGTTGGAGTGCTGGGACGTGATCTTGGTTCACTGCAACCTCTGCCTCCTGTGTTCAGGTGATTCTCCTGCTTCAGTCTCCCGAGTAGCTGGGACTACAGGTGTGTGCCACCATGCCTGGCTAATTTTTGTATTTGTTTAGTAGAGACGGGATTTCACATTGTTGGCCGGGCTGGTCTCGAACTCCTAGCCTCAAATGATTTGCCCGCCTCGGCCTCCTAAAGTCCTGGGATTACAGGCGTGAGCCACCATGCCCGGCCCTTTTCTAATAGAGTTCTTAAGCCACAGAGATGAGCCCTTTCTTCTATTTTTCTACAGGAGAAAATGGGGAAAAATGCTGAATTGGGTGTCACTTCATTTTCTGTACCCTTTACCATCTTCTGCTGCTCTTTTGTTCTGTTTCCTAGCATTCTTTTTTTTTTTTTTTTAAGACGGAGTCTTGCTCTGTCGCCCAAGCTGGAGTGCAGTGGTGCAATCTCGGCTCACTGCAGCCTCCACCTCCCAGGTTCAAGCAATTTTCCCCACCTCAGTCTCCTGAGTAGCTGAGATTCCATGTGTCCACCACCATGCCGGGCTAATTTTTGTATTTGTTTCCCAGCATTCTTAGTTTTCCCTGCTCTTTCTGTTTCAGAATCTTATCTAGTTCTGTCTCAGTCCTTGATGTCTTCATCTTCTTGTAATACCTACTGTTCTCTTCCCCTTAAAACTACCTTATCCATCCACATTAGTACATGAGAGTTTGTTATCTTCTTTCATTTTTCAGATCTATTTGTATTTCAGAAAAGAGCTTTCTTTTAAGGTGAGGGAATAAATTAGATGACTAATAGGCAGTGTGACATGGTGAAATATATAAAGATTCAGGCAATGTGGGAGAAAAAAATTTGGGGGAGGTGGTTAAAACTGGTCCTATAGATCAGTAATATGTAAACTCTTTTCTCACATCTGAGACTGGAACTCGCAGTTCCTATTCTATGTACTTAATTAAAAATATTTAGTTTTATTTTTTTATTTTTATTTTTTTTTTGAGACGGAGTCTCGCTCTGTAGCCCAGGCTGGAGTGCAGTGCCATGATCTCGGCTCACTGCAAGCTCTGCCTCCCGGGTTCACGCCATCCTCCTGCCTCAGCCTCCCGAGTAGCTGGAACTACAGGCGCCCGCCACTGCGCTTGGCTAATTTTTTGTATTTTCAGTAGAGACGGGGTTTCACTGGGTTAGCCAGGATGGTCTCGATCTCCTGACCTCGTGATCCACCCGCCTCGGTCTCCCAAAGTGCTGAGATTACAGGCGTGAGCCACCGCTCCCGGCCTATTTTTATTTTTTAGGAGATGGGGTTTTGCTGTGTTGCGCAGGCTGGCCTTGAACTCCTGGCCTCAGTGATCCTCCCACATCAGCCTCCTGAGTGTCTGAGATTACAGGTACATGTCACTGCACCTGGCAAAGTTTCTATTAAATTTTTTTTTTGAGACAGAGCCTTGCTCTGTCACCGAGGCTGGAGTACAGTGGTGTGATCTCAGCTCACTGCAACCTCCACCTCCTGGGTTCAAGTGATTCTCCTGCCTCAGCCTCCTGAGTAGCTGGGATTACAGGCGCCTGCCACCACACGTGGCTGATTTTTTGTATTTTTAGTAGAGACAGGGTTTCACCATGATCGCCAGGCTGGTCTCAAACTCTTGACTTCAGGTGATCCACCCACCTCGGCTTCCCAAAGTGCTGGGATTACAGGTGTGAGCCACCACCCCTGGACTTTAAAAAGTGCTTTAAAAAATACATTGGGCTGCATATTGATTTACCACTCCTTCCACTCTGTAATCTATCCTCCAGCCCTGATCCATTTTGGATGTAGTTGGGGATTTTGATTGGAATGAGCCCAGTGATAGAGTCATTTGTATGTCTCCCCTGGAAGTCTGATAATCTGTATCTCTGCTGTCTTCTAGAAGAAACTTCTATAGGCTGGGCACTGTGGCTCATGCCTGTAATCTCAGCACTTTGGGAGGCCAAGGCGGGCCGATCACTTGAGGTCAGGAGTTTGAGACCAGCCTGGAAAACGTGTTGAAACCCTGTCTTTACTAAAAATACAAAAATTAGCCGGCTATGATGGTCGGTGCCTGTAGTCCCAGCTACTCGGGAGGCTGAGGCAGGAAATTGGCGTGAACCCGGGAGGCGGAGCTTGCAGTGAGCCGGGATCAGCCACTACACTCCAGTCTGGGTGACAGAGTGAGACTCTGTCTCAAAAAAAAAAAAAAAATCCTATAAATTTTAGAGTTGTTTAGATCAGCTAATCTGTGTTAAGTATCTTGTGTTCTTTCATTCATTCAGCCAGTGTTGGGCACCTACTATAAATGGGCATTGCTAGGCCCTGGGGATGTAGTAATAAACCAGGACATGTGGGCCTCACCCTTCAGCATCTTGTTATTTTGTTATCTGGCTGTGGAGTCAGATGTGTAGCAATTAATACATCTCAAAATGCGGTGTAAAGTGGTGGGAGAAGTATCAGATGCTAGGGGAAGCTTCATCTGGACTTGGCAGGGAGGAGAGCGTCAGGATGCTGGCGAGGGGTACAAAACCAAGAGATTGGCAGTGGTTAGCAAACTTGTTCTGTAAAGGACCAGATACATAATTTAGACTTTTCAGGCCGTGTGACCTCTATTGCAACTGCTTAACTCTGCCATTGTAGTGTGGAAGCAGCCATGGACCATAGATAAACAAATGAGCATGGTTGTGTTCTAATCAAACTTCAGTTATGGACACAGAAGTTTGAATTAACTAAGAATTTTCAGGTGTCATGAAATATTCCATTGATTTTTTTCCCCCAGTCATTAAAACAAAAATGTAAAGGCCATTTTTAGCTCATGTGTCCTAACAAATACAGCTGGCATGCTGTAGCTTGCTGCCTCATGGAATATGCTGCTAAACTGCTCATTATTGGGGGTCTTTTGCTTATATCTTGAACTTTTTTTTTGGTACGGAGTTTTGCTCTTGTCGCCCAGGTTGGTTGGAGTGCAGTGGCATGATCTCAGCTCATTGCAACCTCCGCCTCCTGGGTTCAAGTAATTTTCCTGACTCAGCCTCCTGAGTACCTGGGATTACAGGCGCC
Source organism: Mandrillus leucophaeus (assembly GCF_000951045.1). Classification (NCBI taxonomy): domain Eukaryota; kingdom Metazoa; phylum Chordata; class Mammalia; order Primates; family Cercopithecidae; genus Mandrillus; species Mandrillus leucophaeus. The sequence continues at coordinate 699,378 of NW_012106775.1, forward strand.
CACCACCACACCCGGGTAATTTTTTGTATTTTTAGTAGAGACCAGGTTTCACTATGTTGGTCAGGCTGGTCTTGAACTCCTGACCTCAGGTGATGCACCCGTCTCCACCTCCCAAAGTGCTGGGATTACAGGCATGAGCCACTGTGCCCGGCCACCTTGAATTCTTTACAAAAACATTTGCCATGTGGTAGACCTGTAGTCAGAGCATGAATTATGCTTTTAGCAGGAGAGAAATTTGTAGATAGGGTTGAAAATCATAGTGTTTCCGTACCTCTAGCTGTTCTTTTGAAACATTCCTGTAATTCTGGGCATTGAAAGGATGTTAGGATTTATGAGGGTGATTAATAAGTGGCATACATGCAGAGGGACTTGAATGGCATAATTGATAGTACTTACAAGGCCAGTCATGATCTTGCCAATTACTCGCTGTTTAATGTTGGGCAAATCAGTGCACTTCTCTGAGCCTTGTCTATCCATGAAAAAAGAGAAAGTAAACTTATTATAGTTATTTCTCAGGATTACTGTAAGTAATGGAGAAGATAATGTACTTCAAAGCAGTATGAAAAAGTTCTTTGTACTATGCCTTTCTGCAGCTTTGTTTCAAATTTTAAAAAGTCACTCTGACCACCGTATGGGGAATGGATTATAGAGTGGCAAGAGTGAAAGCTAGGAGACTAGAGAGCATGCTGTTGGAATAGTCTAGTTGGTGGGTTGTAATGTGGCTTGACCAGGTGGTCTTAGTATGAGGAGATGAGGTAGTCAGATTAAGGACTTATTTTGAATGTAGAACTGATTGGATTTAATGATAGGGTATGAATTAAGAGGAAAGTCAAGGATGACTTTTTAAAAATGATTTTTTCTTTAATTTTTTAAAAAAATTATTTTATTTATTTTTATTTTTGTTTTTTGCTTGTTAACAAACTCTTGTGTCAAGGGCTGACTTTCAGTAGATTGCACCGAGGCAGCTGCTCTGCTACCTATGAAACCTTGACCCAGAAGCAGGTCATCTGTGAAAGGTTTAGTGCCAGGTTTCCCCATGAATGTGTGTTGTGTGACAGGAGAGGGGGTGGCCACCTTTACTGCCACACTTTGTTTCCCAGGAAGAGGGGCTTTCCGCACCAGACCTGTGTCCCCATGCGTGGTAGGGCAGAGTGTCCCGCCGGCAGCAGGGGACCAGTAGCCGAGGCTATCCAAGGCCCTGCGGCATTGCCCTGTTTTTCCGCCTGGATGAGATTCTGACTTAGAGGCCTTCAGTCATAGTCCCACAGATGGTAGCTTCGCCCCATTGGCTCCTCAGCCAAGCACATACACCAAGACTTTTTTTGTTATTGTTTTTAAGAGACAGGGTCTTCTCTTGTTCAGGCTGGAGTACAGTGGTGCGATCTAGGCTCACTGCACCCTTGACCTCTTAGGCTTAGGTGATCCTCCAGCATCAGTATCCCAGGTAGCTGCGACTGCAGGTATGTGCTACTGTGCCTGACTAACTTTTTAACTTTTTGTAGAGATGAGTTCTCGCTATGTTGCCCAGGTTCGTCTTGAACTCCTGGGCTCAAGCGATCCTCCTGCTTCAGCCTCCTAAAGTGCTCAGATTACAGGTGTGAGCCACTGTATCCAGTTGATCTTTTTTAAAATTTTTTTGCCTTGAGAAACTAGGGGAAAATTATGCCATTAAATAATGGACATCATTTTAAAAAAATAGAGTTTGTCAGAAGACTTGGTTTCTAGTCTTAGTTCCTCTTTAAGATGGCATACGAACTTGTCTTGACATTTCTCTCTTGGTTGCTTCATGTGGACTGCATGGCATTTACAGAGGGATCAACAGAGTTCCTTAGCCATACACACTAGTTCTTGATTTCACAAAGGCATGTAATAATCTCTTGTGACACCTTGTTAAAGAGCTGGAGAAATGTGTTTTATATAATTGTAAGCCTAGCTATTTTAACACCCATTCTCCAAAAGCATAGTCACTAGTTTCAAAGATGCTCTTTAGTGGTGAGGTAAAATGCTTTCTTTGATTCTGTTTTGATAATTGTTTTCTTTATTGACTTGTGTGACGACTTAGATCACTTGATTATTAGGTTAGTATGTGTAAGGTTGTTGACTGCTGCCTTTTAGGGGGAGAATACAGTTGGGATTTATAAAAGCTTGCTTGAATGAAACTGCCTCTTAAGTGATTGTTAATGAAGAATGGCTCCAGTTGACTTCCTAATGTACCTTCTGCAATTAACATGGTGGATTTTACAATAGGAAAGATAGGACTATTGAGTATTAATGGTAACAGATTTTTTAAATTTTCATTTTATTTTTTTGAGACAGTCTTGCCCTGCTACCCAGGCTGGAGTGCAGTGGTGTGATCTCGGCTCACTGCAACCTCTGCCTCCCGGGCTCAAGCAGTTCTCCTGCCTCAGCTTCCCAAGAAGCTGGGATTACAGGTGTGTACCACCACATCTGGCTAATTTTTGTATTTTTAGTAGAGACGGGTTTTCGCCACGTTGGCCAGCCTGGTCTGAAACTCCTGACCTCAGGTGATCTGCCCACCTTGGCCTCCCAAAGTGCTGGGATGGTAGCAGATATTGACAGTGCCAGGCATAGTGCCTCATGGACACAGTCACTAAAACGGTAACATTCCTTAGCATTCTATGGGCCTACCAACTTTGCTTATTTGTATTGCACATTCATTAGCTAGATTTTCTGTTAAGAATAGTCTGGCCAGGCCGGGCGTGGTGGCTCACGCCTGTAATCCCAGCACTTAGGGAGGCCGAGAATTGCTTGAACCTGGGAGGCGGAGGTTGCAGTGAGCTGAGATTGCACCACTGCGCTCCAGCCTGGGCAACAGGGCGAGACTCCATCTCAGGAAAAAAAAAAAAGGAAAAGAAAAGGAAAGAAAGGAAAGAAAGAGAATAGTTGGCTGGGCACGGTGGCTCACGCCTGTAATCCCAGCACTTTGGGAGGCCGAGGTGGACAGATCACGAGGTCTGGAGTTCGAGACCAGCCTGGCCACCATAGTGAAATCCCATCTCTACTAAAAATACCAAAAAAAAAAAAAAAAAAAAAGAAAAGAAAATTAGCTAGGTATGGTGGTGGGGACCTGTAATCCCAGCTACTTGGGAGGCTGAGGCAGGAGAATTGCTTGAACCCTGGAGGTGGAGGTTGCAGTGAGCCGAGATAGCGCCATTGCCGACAGTGCGAGACTCCACCGCTCCCCCCTCCCACGAATAGTCTGACCAAAGTGTTTTTAAGGAGAGTTTGAATCCTTCCAAAAATTGATTTTTCCTGAGCATACTTGAGTTGGTCTTTCATATCTGGAAGAATGCCTCTTTAGCTGAAGTTTTTCACCCAGTCAGCTTGGGTCCACTACAGGAAAGATGTGAGTGTCATGTCCTCAAATTATTTCTATAGTGTTGAATATGTAGTACCTTATCTTTTTGGAAATTAATGTATTATTTCCACTATGTTCTTCTTAAAATATTCACTCTAAAAGGCAAGAAACACTATTCCTTTATGTTCTGTGTTAGCATGTAGCATCTGGTACACTTTGGTGCTGAGTAAAGTATGTAGCAAGTAGCTGAGAAGAAAGACGTTTTTGTTTTCAACATTCTTAACAGTGCAAGTATTATAATTTTATTTGCATTAAGAGTCAGCCCTTGCAAAAGTAATAGACTGCCTACGGTGTCTCAAACACGGAATATGGGTAGGTGTTTTTACAAAGATTCTATGTGGTTCTCCTTTGTAGCTGGAAGTTTGAAATTTAGGAGGAAGTCATATGTTGCTTGCTATTTTCTAACATTGGTGAAGGTAATGCAGACGTGAATATTTGCCACTGCTTGGGTTTGAAGAAGGCTTTACCTTCATTTGTTTTTGAATTTTGTTAAGGAAGTTTTAGTGTATACTTTTCTGTAGCATTTTTTTCTCTAGCATAAAATTTCAGTATTTATGTAAATGTATGTTCTTACTGTTTCTTTTTGTAGGACTTTTTTTTTTGGATGGAGTCTCACTCTGTTGCCCAGGCTGGAGTTCGGTGGTGCCATCTTGGCTCATTGCAGCCTCCACCTCCGAAGTTCATGTGCCTCAGCCACCCAAGTAGCTGGGACTACAGCAGCGTGCCACCATGCCCAGCTGACTTTTGTATTTTTAGTAGAGACAGGATTTCACCATGTTGGCCAGGCTCGTCTCCAACTCCTGGCCTCAAGTGGTCCACTCACCTCGGCCTCCCAGAGTACTGGGATTACAAGCATGAGCCACCGTGTCTGGCCGGACATTTTTGATCCTGTGTTTTGTCTCCAACTGCACCCAGGCTGTGAGCCAGGGAGGCTTTAGAGTTTTAGTGGGGACCTTGGAGCTGTGGAGAGCGTTCCTTGGCTGAAGTGGAGATGTGAGACTAGCTAATAAGACATCTGTGCAAACTTTTTCTTTTTGTCATTGAGGTTATATTTACATAACATGAAATTCACCATTTTACAAGTGAACATTTCAGTGGCATTTAATACATTTGCAATGCTGTGCAGCCACCACTTCTGTCTAGTTCCAAGATGTTTTGTCACCCTAGTAGGAAACTCTACCCATTAAGCAGCTGCTCCCCATTTCCCCCTGCCCCAACTCCAGTAAGCCAATATGGATTTTTGTCTCTGTTGATTTACTTCTTCTAGGTATTTCATACAAATGCAGTTATATAAAACATGACCTTATGTGTCTGGCTTCTTTCACTTTGCGTGATGTTTCTGAGGTTCATCCATATTGCAGCATGGATCAACATTCAAGACTCCCTCTGTTGCCCAGGCTGAAGTGCCGTGTCACGATCTCGTCGCACTGCAGCCTCCGCCTCTGCCTCCTGGGTTCAAACGATTCTCCCGCTTCAGCCTCCTGAGTAGCTAGGACCCCAGGCACATGCTCCTGTGCTTGGCTAGTTTGTGGGTTTTTAGTAGAGATGGGATTTCACAACATGTTGGCCAGGCTGGTCTCCAACTCCTGACCTCAAGTAATCTGCCTGCCTTGGCCTCCCGGAGTCCTGGGATTACAGCCTTGAGCCACTGTGCCTGGCCCAACATTCCACTCCTTTTTATGGCTACATAATATTTCATTGTATCTATACACCAGGATTTGTTTATCCATTCATCTATTGGTAGACATTTGGGTTGTTTTCACTTTTTGGCTATTGTGGATAATGCTGCTGTGATCATGGTTGTACATATAATTTGAAGTACTAGTTTTCACTTCTTTTGGTGTCTTCCTATGAATGGAATTGCTGGGTTGTATGGTAATTCTGTGTTTAACTTTTTGAGAAATCTCCAGTTTTCCACAGCAAAGATACCATTTTATATTCCCACCAGCAGTGTACAAGGATTTCAGTTTCTCCACATCTTTTCCAGTACTTGTTATTGTTGTTTTTAACTTTTTATCATTAGCCATCCTTGTGGGTGTGAAGTTGTGCCTCATTTTTATTTGCATTCTCCTTATGAATAATGGTGTTGAGCATCTTTTCATACTCTTGTTGACCATTTGTATATTTTATTTGACAGATTCTATTAAAGTCTTTCGCTCATTTTAAAATCAATTAGCTTATTTTTGTTGTTGTTGTGTGTTATATATTCCAGGTACTAGACCCCTATCAGATTTGTTAACATTTTCTTCCATTCTGCAGGTTGTCTTTTTGTTTTCCTGATAATGTCATTTGATACAGAAAATTTTTTAATTTTGATGAAGTTCAGTGTACAGTTTTTTCTTTTGTTGCACATGCTTTTTTGGTGTTACATCTAAGAATCTGTTGTCATACCCAAGGTCATGAAGATTTACCTGTATGTTATCTTCTAAGAGTTTTATGATTTCAGCTCTTAAATGTAGGTTATTTGTCTGTTTTTTTTTAATCCAAAATGTGTTTATCGAGATGGTTTCCCACTCATCTTGATTCAGAGTGCCTTTAGTCCTGCTTCCTCCTAAAGGAACATCCTTCTGTAAGCCTTGCTTTTCCTCCTGTAGGCTGGCAGAGGACAGTGGAGCCGCCAACACACAAAACTACCGTTTGCGCATGGCTAAAGATTGTGGTGACTTTATAGCATCCTGGGCATTTCACATCCATGAAGTAGGAATTGGGGCTCTGCACCAGGCGTTTCTTCTTGTGTTTCCTCTTCTCCTCTTCTGGGGAGGGATGAAGGAGATCCTTTACGAGAGGCACGTTCTTGTGTGGGTAGGTCGTCACTGCCGGAAAGGCTATTTGTCGATTTTAAGTTTATTTTTGTATAAGGTATGAGGAGGGAGGAGTCCAACCTCATTTTTTTGCATGTGGTTACCCAGTTGTCTTAGCACCATTTGTTGAAGAGGCTGTAATTTCCCCATTGAGTGGTCTTCGTGTGCAGACTGTTATTGCTGTGCATGTGTATATCTGTTTATCTGGAATTCACTTTTAAGAACTGTGTAAGGGCCAGGTGTAGTGACTCACATCTGTAATCCCAGCGCTTTGGGAGGCTGAGGTGGGAAGATCACTTGGGGTCAGGAGTTCGAGATGAGCCTGTACAACATAGCAAGACCTTGTCTCTTCAAAAAAATTTTAAAAACTAGCCAAGTGTGGCAGTACCTGCCTGTAGTCCCACCTACTTGGGAGGCTGAGGCAGAGGGATTGCATGGGCCTGAAAGTTCAAGGCAACAGTGAGCTATGGTCACACCGCTGTTCCAGCCTGGGCAGCAGAGCAAGACTTTGTCTCATTAACCCATTTATGCCTAGTGTTCCATTATTGGAACACTAAGCTTGTGGGAGTTATTTATATCCTGCTCCAGGTGGTTGCCAAGGTCTGACTTTTCACAAAAAAATTTTTGCAACCTTCGACATAAATGGGTTAAAAAAAGGAAAAGCTGTATGTGAAGGTATTTGCCACATTTTGGTTTTTGATGGTAGATAGGGTTTTGTCACTTGAATGCAAAATTAGCTTTATAACTATAACTTTTAAACTAAATGGCTAAATTATTACTGATTTTATTTTATTTTTTTTTGGGTCATCTTACAAGATGCATTTAGTTTGCCTCTTGATTTTGAGTACTGTGGAAATGAGCTTACTGGTTGCTGTTTCTGGAAATGTGTACTTTAACTTATTCTCAAGGTAATTATTGATGTGTTTTTAAACTGAAAAACACGAAGAAATTTTATGGATGAGTTTTCTCTATATGTTGTTTTACATAAATTATGTCCATTTTGAAGATGTAGTTCCTCTTCTCCACTTCCAAATGATTAAGCTGGTAAAATTTTTGTGTTAGAGGAATTAAGGTGAGAGGTGCTGAGCAAAATATGAATCTTCCAAGGTTTGTTCTTGTACCTTGTTAGGGATATGCGTGGGTGTTTGCGTGATTGTGGGAGAAACAGAATGTGTGTATGTGTCACTCACTTTTTAAAAGTATAGATGTTGCTTTGTTATTTGCCTTAAATATATAGCAAAATCAACCTATAGACAATGCAACTAAAGAGAAAATGTAACTATGTGAAGATTTAATGAAGTATGTTGGTAGAAAGACCATTTTATTATTTGGAATGTTAAGAGAAAAACTTCAGCTGAATTAAACTTAAAGGAGTCTAATAGAGCGGTGAACAATTCGCGAATTGGGCAGCCCCAAGAATCATGGGAGATTCAGACACTGCAGTGCAGCCATGTGGTGGAAGACTATTTATAGACCAAAAAAAAAAAAAGGGAAGTGATGTCCAGAACTCGGAAGTGAGGTACATAAACAGCCAGGTTGGTTACAGGTCAGCATTTGCCTTAGCCGAACACAGTTTGAACACTCAGCGCAGTGTATGAATGGTTAAAGTGTGGCTGCTGGGATTTGCCAGGACTCAGCTATGTTTACAGGCACATACCCCTAGTTAGGTTTTTCAATCTTGTCTACCTGTTAGCTTATGATTCCTCCGGAAGGACTTAAATATTGAAGTACGGAGTCCTTCTCAGGCCATATTTAGTTTCCTTTAACCGGAAAAATAACTAGAAAAAAAATTTTTAAAGGGACTTATATTCTCCCCCCATCCCTCCCACCAAGTGCATTAAATTTAGGAGTGGATGTTGAAAATAAAAACTAAAAATTGTTAATCACTAATATGTTTCTTAACTAATCTTTCAAGAATGTAGAAGGAACAAAGAGGATGGTAATTTTTAAAATTCACAAATTTAAAAATTTAAAAATTCACAAAACCATAAATGGAGGGCTGTATACTTAAACCCTTCTAGTCTTAGAAACGAACGTATAGTAGATTATTCCACTTTGATTATAACTCAGACCATATTGAAAAGGACGTTTGCAGTGATGAAAAATTGTGATTCCTTGATTAGCATGTGTAGAATTTAAAAATAGTGTGTTACATTTTCACAGAAATTAGATATGTACAGGATGATACTGTGAACATATGTTTTTCTTAGCTGTGATTTCCAAATTAATTTTGAAATATCGAGTGAATTAAGCAGTTTAAAAGATGCAGTAGGTTTAATTTTCACCCTTTTGGATTTGTTTTTATTTTAGCTGAGATGTGACTCTTGTTTTACTTGAAAATATTGCTTGGGTTTTGTTTTAAAACATGAATTTTACTCATTCATGTAAATTATGTTTTATAGTTTGGCTTGTCATTTGATTTGTGACAATGTATTCTTTGGAATACAGTGGTTAAAAACTGGACATGTACAATACTGATACCTCACTGCTGTCTAGTATCAGGATTTCATACCAGTGTCTAGTGGAATAGACCAAAGGACAGAGTCCTTGGACTCAGAACTCGCATGAATTCTGCAGTGTGCAAGAGTTTTCTGGAGAATTGGTACCTTACTCATATTTTCAAAAGGGATGATGAGAAGCGTGTTTCAAAAAAGGTTAATTAAGCTAGAATATTGACAGTTGGAGATTAAACAAAAAGTAGGGGTAATGAGGTTATTTGCTCTTAAGTATATGTCAGAAAGAACATAAAATGAATACTGAGTGACATTTCTGTTTATCCAAATAGCCTGTATTAAGGAATTTAGTAACGGTATAAACACTGATTCTTAAACATTTTGCTCTTAGGACAGACTCTAGAAAGTTATTTAGGAGCCCAAAGAGCCTTGTAATGCAGTTTATATAAATTGGTACTTGCTTTGCCAGAAATTAAAAACGTGTAGCTGTCAGTACACTTAAAATAATAAATTTATTGTATGTTAACAAGTAGCATAATTTTAGGCTGGGTGTGGTGGCTCATGCCTGTCATCCCAGCACTTTGGGAGGCTGAGGTGGGTGGATCACCTTAGGTCAGGAGTTCGAGACCAGCATGGCCAACATGGTGAAACCTTGCCTCTATTAAAAATACAAAAATTAGCTGGGCAGGTGGCATGCGCCTGTAATCCCAGCTCCTTTGGAGACTGAAGTAGGAGAATTGCTTATATCCAGGAGGCAGCAGTTGCAGTGAGTTGAGATCATCCACTGCACTCCAGCCTGGGTGACAGAGCGAGACTCTATATCAAAAAACAAAACAAACAAAAAACCCCCAAAAACTTAGAGCATATTTTAAAATAAAAATGTATGCTTTTGGCTTGGCATGGTGGCTCATGCCTGTAATCCCAGCACTTTATGAGGCTGAGGTGGGTGGATTGCTTGAGTTCAGGAGTTCGAGACCAGCCTGAGCAACATGGTGAAACCCCGTCTCTACTGAAAAAATACAAAAATTAGCCGGGAGTGGTGGTGCACACCTGTAGTTCCAGCTACTTGTGAGGCTGAGGTGGAAGGATCACCTGAGCCTGGGAGGTTGAGGCTGCAGTGACTGCACTCCAGCCTGGATGACAATGTGATCCTGTCTCAACAACAACAGAAAGGGATACTTTTTAAAACTAATGAGAAGAATGACATTGTTGGACATTTTTGCAAATTTTTTTTAATGTCTGGCTTAATTAAAGCCAGGTTCTCATATATGCTTCTGCCTTCACTCTGTTGTGATATGTTATTTTTGTTGAAATATATGAAGAAAATATTCAAACCCAAACTGTGTTCTTGTATATTTTCTTTAAAGCAACAAGCTCATTTCATACACTTTTGAGAAAAATGTCTGTTAGTTTCCCAAATTTGAATAACCAAGGGTTGTCTATTAATAAACTAAAAACAGCATTCTCTGGAAAAAGCAAATAAAATGATTGCACAAGTGTTTTTCCTGGAGACATGCATTTTACTTTGGTTGGTAGCAGGAATGCTTCCCATTTTAGCACATAGAGTATGAAAACACTGTCAACTCAACATTGAGAGTTAATGAAATTAATTTTTTCATTGTTTCATCAAGAATATCCTTATATGAACCTGGCAACTTTTTAACTGAAAGTTAAATGCAAGGACTGCTAGTACAGCTTGGGGCCACCACATTGATTTGTGCTAAGATGCCAGCAGCTTAATCCACCATTCCTTTTACTTTGTCAGTGCAAATGTTGACACAGAAAGAGGCAAATAATGTCTTGAATCATTATGGAAATAGGTTTGATCTTGGGGACTTCTGAAGGTTTGTGAACTACACTTTGAGAACTGCTGGAAGGGATGAACATTAACACTGGGAGTTGTTTCGGCTGCTCTTCCTTCCCTCAGGGAAAAAAAGAATCAAATGAGAGCCTGATTTTCAGGCATAAAGGAGTGGGAGAGGGAACAAATGTTTATGACATTCCTATTCATTCTCATTTAAGCCTCATAACTGTCGTGTACACTAGATATTGTTGTCCCCTTTTTGCAAATTAGATAAACAGATCTTGAGGGTTAGAATAGCTTGCCTAAGGTCATAGAACCTAGTAAGTATGGCCAGTGGGCTGGAACTAGAGTCTCCCCTAGGCCACACTTGTCTCCACATGGATATAACTGATCCTGGAGTGAGAAGAGGCTAACTCAAAGGTTAGAATAACTTTGTCCTATCCTTGTATCTCTTGAGTCCTTGCGTTAGTTTCTTATTTTTAACCTTATTAACCTTTTCTAATTAGAACAGTAGGAATTCCTGATTAGAAAGATGGTCATGGAAATAGCAGATAAACTGTTTATCTTTGCTCTAATTTGTAAAATTAAAATAAAGTCATGGAAAAAATATTGTCAGAGTTAGAAGTCAGGAACATAGTTTATCTGGTGGGCTTCTTGGTTTTTAGAATTGTTAGTACTAGTTTGCTGTTGAAGTGCCTTACTTAGGTTGGAGGGAAAGTAGTATAAGTGAGTAAATACCAGGCTTTATAAACAGCCTTGAGAGTGTCTTGATTGAGTAGTGAATATACTACCGAAGTTAATGCTATTTCCTAGTCCTTAATGCACAGTAATTTGAGAGGTATTTTCTTCAAGTTAAAAGGCACAATTTTAAGATTTCCTAAAGATGGCTAGGCGTGGTGGCTCTCACCTGTAATTCCAGCATTTTGGGAGGCTGAGTCTCTACTAAAAATACAAAAATTAGCTGGGCGTCATGGCGGGCGCTTGTAATCCCAGCTACTTGGGAGGCTGAGGCAGGAGAATCACTTGAACCCAGGAGGCGGAGGTTGCAGTGAGCCAAGATCGCGCCATTCCACTCCAGCCTGGGCAACAGAGCGAAACTCCGTCTTAAAAAAAAAAAAAAAAGATTACCTAAAGATGTCTTTTTGTTTAGTGTACACCTTTTTGTTTTCTATAAAAAGGCTGGGAGTTTCATAATACCAAACAGGGAGTAACTACAGAAAATTTTTAGTGACCAGTACCTATACTTTGAAAGAGGGTTAGGAGGAAAACCATCATAGAATCTCAGAATTAACAAAAATTTATTATGCATTATATTAGAATCATGTCAAATACAACTTACCCAGATTTTTATTGTTTGTTCACCATGAATATTTGTTCATTGAGGGTATATCTGGACTTGCCAAAGGAATGAGAATACAGGTGTGTAATATTTAGCTTGATATTATGTTATAAGTGACTTTAGGGATTAACTAGTCAAGTCATTTTAAAACAGTGAAACCTTTTCTTTACTTGAAATTATATCCAGAGTCCAGTATTTGAAGCATAAAAGGCAAGTGGTTTGAAAGGTTGAAATGAGAGTTATGGGCCCAGAATTCTCGTGCTTGCCTGCAAGTTCTGTTTATCACTGTAGCGAGTCCTTGGTTAGTAGTATTAGTGTGTTAGTACTACAGTGTTAGTGTGCATTAGTGTTCACTCTGTGCCAGCTCTTGTACTAAAGCACTTTACATGTATGATTTCACAGTTTGAAAACCACTTACCTAGTTCAGCTTCTGATTTTTTTCTGTTAAGAAACAGGTCCAGAGAGCTTAAATGAATTGCCCAGGATCTGAAACTAGTTTTCAATAGAGTTCGTATTATTAAAATCCTTATAGTCAGTTTAGCTAGTGGCATGTGTGTGATGTTTTATTTTTCCAGTTGTTAGATTAATTCAGGTCTTTTGCAGTTAAGTAAAAATTTACAGAAGAGTATAAAACAGAAAAAATACTTGACTTTCAGTATCTAGGACTTTGATAATATTTTGGTGTGAATCCTTCTAGGCTCCTTTGTAAGTTTTTTATTTTTTAAAAATAGAAGTGGGATCCCCTGTGGTGCGCAGGCTGGTCTCGAACTCCTGGGCTCAAGTGGTCTTCCCACCTCAGCCTCCCAGAGTGCTGGGATTCCAGGCAGGAGCCACTGCACCCAGCTCATAAATTGTTTCTTTGTTAGAAAATTGACATACCCACCATACCATTTTATTGTGAGCTTTTAAATGCTTAAGAATATATTCTAAGCATATTTCCTGTTTGCCTACATGTTGTTTGTAAGCATGATTAATGAAATTTCACTACATTTGAGCAATTTATTTAATCGTTTCTCACCATTGGACATTTATGTTTAGAGGTTTTTCTTTTGTTGTTGTATGTAATGTACACCTGTGAGCATTCATTTTTTAGAACATAAACTTCTAGATTTCCAATTATTATGTCAGCAGGCATTTAAAAAATGTTTTGGGCTGGGCATGATGGCTAACGCCTGTAATCCCAGCACTTTGGGAGGCCGAGGTGGGTGGATCGCATGAGGTCAGGAGTTTGAGACCAGCCTGGCCCAACATGGTGAAACCCCATCTCTACCAAAAATACAAAAATTGGCTGGGTGTGATGTTGCACACCTGTAGTCCCAGCTACTCAGGAGGCTGAGACAGAATTGCTTGAACCTGAGAGGCAGAGGTTACAGTGAGCTGAGATTGTGCCACTGCACTCCAGCCTGGGCAACAGAGCAAGACTCTGTCTTGAAAAAATAAAAAAATGTGTTTTGAAACATGTTGCCCAAGTAATCTCCGGGAAGGATTTGCCAGTTTATTTTTCAAGACAGGGTCTTCCTGTCATCCAGGCTGGAGTGCAGTGGTGCGATCTCAGCTCAGTGTAACCTCTGCCTCCTGGGTTCAAGTGATTTTCATGCCTCAGCCTCCCAAGTAGCTTGGATTACAGGCATGTGCTACCACCCCCGGTTAATTTTTCATATTTTTAGTAGAGACAGGGTTTCGCCGTCTTGGGCTGGTCTTGGGCTCCTGGCCTCAAATGTCGGGCCAGTCTTGCCTCCCAAAGTGTGTGAGCCACCATGCCCAACTGGTTTTGCCATTTCATATGTTCGTAATACTTGTTATTGAATTGTTGTGAGCCCTGGACAATGCAGTTAAAACAAATAGATGTCATTTTAATTTACATTTTTTGGTTATAAATGAGGTGCGACTTTGCCCTTTTATATTAATTAGTTATTTTTTTTTCTTTTGTATACTGCTAGTTCTTTTACTTGTTTTTCTATTTGAAAACAAGTTTTTTTTTTCTTATTTCTTTTCTTTTATTTTAAATAAGAAAAGGAGTTTTTTTTTCTTATTTTAAATAAGAAAAGGAGTTCAAGATGCACACCCACTGACATCATACCTCCCTGCCCCTCCAACAGTTCATTACGTCTGTTGCAATTTTTTTTGAGACAGAGTCTCACTCTGTCGCCCAGGCTGGAGTGCATGGTGCGATCTTCGCTGACGGCAACCTCCGCCTCCCTGGTTCAAGCGATTCTCCTGCCTCAGCTTCCCAAGTAGCTGGGATTACAGGTGCACACCGCCATACCTGGCTAATGTTTTTGTATTTTAGTAGAGACGGGGTTTCACCGTATTACCCAGGCTGGTTTGAACTCCTGAGGTCAGGCAGTCAACCCGCCTTGGCCTCCCAAAGTGCTGGGATTGCAGGTGTGAGCCACCACGCCTGGCCCAATTTTTTTTTTTTTTTGAAATGGAGTCTCACTCTGTTGCCCAGGCGGGAGTGCATTGGTGTGATCTTGGCTCACTGCAACCTCTGCCCCCCCAGTTCAAGCGATTCTCCCACCTCAGCTGCTGGGATTACAGGTGCGCATCACCACACCTACCTAATTTTTTTGTGTTTTGGTACAGATGGGGTTTTACCACATTGCCCTGGCTGGCGTCAAATTCCTGAGCTCAGGCAATCTGACCATGTTGGCCTCCCAAAGTGCTAGGTTTACAGGCTTGAGCCACTGCGCCCAGTAATTTTTTCGGGGGGAAAAATGTTTTTTAAAAGTCATTACCTTTTGACAAAACTAAGTCCTAACTTTCTTTTTCCTTACATGCGTGTATGCCTGATTGTCTTGTCTTTTGTGATGTTATTCACTGACCATTGCCTACATTCATTCATTCATTAGTTTTTTCAAAAGGTGATAGTGTAATATTACTGTTTCTTATTTATTCATTTCTGGAGTATTTTGTAAAGAGAAACTTTCTTGCCCGGTGTGGTGTCTCATGCCTGTCATCCCAGCACTTGGGGAGGCCAAGGTGGGAGGATCACTTGAGGCCAAGAATTTGAGCCTAGAGTGGGGAACATAGTGAGACCTCACTTCTACAAAAAAGATAAATATTCCCATATCAACTATTTGTATACTTCAGGTTGAGTTTGTGAGGGAAAGTCAGGATGCATGCTTGATTCTTTCCATTTGCTTAGCACATTGAAAATAGTTGATACACTGCCTTCCAAAAAAAAGAAAACAATTAAGTGACTTATGGATTCAGGAATGTTTGGGTTTTATTATATTTGTTGATACATATGATTTTATCTGCAACCAGCAGGAGCTCCTTTAAAACTGCATCTGAGGCTGGGCACGGTGGCACACACCTGTAATCCCAGCACTTTGGGAGGCCGAGGCGGGCGAATCACAAGGTCAGGAGATCGATAGCATCCTGGCTAACACAGTGAAACCCTGTCTCTACTAAAAATACAAAAAATTAGCTGGGCGTGGTGGCAGATGCCTGTAGTCCCAGCTACTCGGGAGGCTGAGGCAGGAGAATGGCATGAACCCGGGAGGCGGAGCTTGCAGTGAGCTGAGATCTCGCCTGCACTCCAGCCCGGGCGACAGAGCGAGACCCTGTCTCAAAACTAACAAACCAACAAACAAACAAACAAAAACCAAAAAAAACCTGCATCTGAGGTGCAGGGCTGAGATTCAGCCTTTCTGATCTCAGAGCTCTTGCTCTCGAAGACCGTGTACACAATAGAATTGTGCGGTCTATTCTGAGGTACCTAGAAGAAAGGGAAACTTGCTGCGGATTTGTGGGGAGTAAAGTTAATCAGTTTGCTTACTGATCAGCACAACAATTTTTTTTTTTTTTTAAATTTTTAGAGTGGGGACAGGTCTCACTTTGTTGCTCAGGCTAGAGTGCATGTGGCATGATCATAGCTCATTGCAGCCTCAAACTTCTGGGCTCAAGTGGTTTTCTACCTCAGCCTCGTGACTAACTGGGACTGCAGGTATGCACCACCACATTTGGCTAATTACAAAAAAATTTTTTTTTCTTTTTTTCTTTTTTGAGACAGAGTCTTGCTCTGTTGCCCAGGCTGGAGTGCAGTGGCACAATCTCGGCTCACCTCAGCCTCAACCTTCTGGGCTCACGTGATCCTCCCATCCCAGCCTTCCAAATAGCTGGGACCACAGGCGCATGCTACCATGCCAGGGCAATTTTTCTGCATTTTTTTTGTAGAGATGAGGTCTTGCTGTGTTGTTTAGGCTAATTTTGAACCCTGGGCTCAAGCAGTCCTGCTACCTTGGTCTCCCCAAAGTGCTGGGATTACAGGTGTGAGCCACCGTGCCCAGCCAAAGCACTTTTTATGATCACGCTTTTGACAATAGCTGTAGCAAGGTTTTGACTTGTCCAGAGTAGCACAAATGGTAGTACTTTGAACATCAGAATGTTTTCAGTGTTTTGAAGCATTCTAAAATACATTGTATGCTTCTCTACCACTTGAGATTTTTTTTCAAATCTTAAAAAATCTTAGATTTGAAGATTCTTCTTTCAAGGAAGAAAGGTGATATGGTGTCTCTGCTGCCCTGTCACTGAAACTAGGTGCTCGGGTGTGGGCACAGGGAGGAATTTGTTTTGACCCAAAGAAAACTTGGTTCCACGGGGTTTGCCTTTCCCTGGCCTTCCCCTTCTCCTCTTTTTTTTTCTTGTTTGAGCTTCTTGACTCACTCCGAGTAACTGGCCTTTTATATGCATCCGTTAGTCAGAGTACTCTTTCTGGGTTTGCTGGCTGAGCAGTGTCCCCTGGTCTTTGGGCTTTTGATTCTGTATTTGTGGTAACTTGAAACAGTTTCTTTTTCATCTCCACCATGTATCTCCTTTTGTCTCGAGAGCATTTTCTTTTTTGGGGGGTGGAGGTTGTTTGGGTTTTTCTGCCTCCCTTTTTCTAGAATCAGAGCTCATTAAACTCGTCAATAAGGAGAGCGACTTGAGCACAAGCAGTGCTAGAAAGAATCAACAGGCAGATGTTGTACCTGCATTGTATTGTGGTTAGGGCACAAGTGCAACTGTACCTGCATACCCTGGTTGGCAGCATAGAAATAGCAGGCTGGATATAAAAGGAAAATTGACAACAGACTGTAAAAACAGTGGGCAGTGAGGTGTGTCTGTGGCTGCAGAAGAGACAAAATAGAGCAGCTGGCAGTCTGGAAGGGTAGGGTCCCAGGGTCCGTGAGAGACAACCTCAAGTGTGTGGGTGTTCTCAGTTCCAGGGAGCACCAAGGCACACATGCAGCAGGGCTATTGATGCTCCAGCTTTCCTGTTGCTGTCTCCTCTAGGAAAGGCAAACAAGCAGAAAAGGAGTAGCCAAAATTGTGTTTAATTAAAAAAGAAAACTCGTATCTGCATGTGATTCCAAAGATTGAATGTGACAAGTGGTTTTGGTTTTGCTGTTTTCTGTGGTGTGTTAGTCAGCTTGGGCTGTTATAACAACACTGTAGACCACTCCCAAAGTGCTTTAACAACAGAATATGCTTTTCTCACAGTTCTGGAGGCTGGAAGTCTGAGATCAGGGTACCTGCCAAGGTGGAGGCTGGGGTAAGGATGTTGTTGTCATTGGTGGCGGATAGCTGTCTTTTCCTCTTCTTACAAGCCACAGTTTTGTCATATTAGGGGCCCACACTTCTGACCTTAATTCCGTTCTCCAGATTCAGTCACATTGGGAGTTAGGGTTTAAACATGTGCATTTTGGGGAGAGAGAGTTCATTCCATAGCGTATGGCATTTGCAGCTCCAAAAGAACGGTTGCTCACCATTTTTTGTTTTGTTTTGTTTTGTATATCACATAGTGTGCAACCAGTACCATTATCTTAATTCCAGAACATGTTCATCATTCCAGAAAGAAATTCCATATCCATTAGCAGTTACCTTTGTGCCATTAGCACTTTCTGAGCAGTTATTCCCTACTTCTTTTGCGCCAGCATCTGGCCGCCACCAGTCTGCCAGATGCTGGCGCAAAGAAAGTAGGGAATAACAGAACAAATTTACCTGTTCTGAAAATTTAACATATTTAATGACCATTTGTGTCTGACTTTGTTCATATAGTATAATGTTTTCAAGGTTCATCTACCCCCTCACCCTTTGTTGTTGTTGTTATTGTTGTTTTTTGAGGCAGAGTCTCACTCTGTTGCCCAGGCTAGAGTGCAGTGGCGGGATCTCAGCTCATCACAAGCTCCGCCTTCTGGGTTCAAGTGATTCTCCAGCCTCAGCCTCCTAAGTAGCTGGGACTACCGGCATGCACCACCATGCCCGGCTAATTTTTGTATTTTTAGTAGAGATGTAGTTTCACTATATTGGCCAGGCTGGTCTTGAAGTCCTGACTTTGTGACCCCCCCACCTTGGCCTCCCAAAGTGCTGGGAATACAGGCGTGAGCCACTGCGCCCAGCCAAGATTCATCTACTTTGTAGCATGTATCAGTACTTCATCTTGAAATTGTTTATTCATTTACATTTTATTTTTAATTTTTATTTATTTTTGTCTTCAAGGTCCATCCATGTTGTAGCATTTGTCAAACTTCATTTGCTTTTATGACTGAATAATATTACATTATATATATGTACCACAATTTGTTTACTCTCCCATTGATGGCATTTGGATTGTTTCTTCCGTTTAGTTATGAATAGAACTATACCATCATTCTTGTACAAAGATTTGAGTTCTTGTTTTCTTTGAGTATAAATCTAGAATGTAATTGCTGGGTCATAGATTAATTTCTGTGCTTTAGTTTTTGAGGAACCACCAAACTTTTTCACAGTGTTGGAACTATTGTATATGATGACCATCTGAGCTATTTTACATAATCACCAGCAATGTACAAGGGTTCCCGTTTTCTGCATCCTTGCCTACACTTATTGTTTCTATTTCTGTTTATAGAAGTCCTGATGGATGTGAGGTGGTATTTCATGGTTTTTATTTGCATTCTCCTATTGACTGATGTTAAGCATCTTTTCATGTGTTTTTGGCCATTTTTATATCTTTAGAGAAATGACTGCTGAAATCCTTTGCTTGTTGGCCAGGTGCAGTGACTCACGCCTGTAATCCCAGCACTTTGGGAGGCCTAGGTGGGCAGATCACCTGAGGTCAGGAGTTCAAGATCAGCCCAGCCAACATGGTGAAACCTATCTTTGCTAAAAATACAAAAAATTAGTTGGGCGTGGTGGCAGGTGCCACTAGTCCCAGTTACTCGGAAGGCTGAGGCAGAAGAATCGCTTAAACCCAGGAGGTGGAAGTTGCCGTGGGTCCAGATCGCGCCACTGTAGTCCAGCCTGGGTGACAAGAGTGAAACTCCGTCTCCAAAAAAAAAAGAAATTATTTGCTTGTTATTTAATTGGGTTATTTATTTTTTTGTTGGTGAGTTGTAAGAGTTCTTTACATACTCTTGACCCTTATCAGATATATGATGTGCAGATATTTTTTTCATTCTGTAGGTTTCCTTTTCACTTTTTTGGCAATGTCCTTTGATGCGCAAAACAGCTCTTTACTTTTTATTACAGTTTTTAGTCAAGTAAGGCAGTTAAGGAGGGTTGTACTGTGTGCACAACTGAGCTCCTCCTAGGTTGTGGGTTGTCTGATGGAAAGGGTGTAAAAAGGCTGAAGCAATTGACGTTAATATTGTGTATTTGTGGAAGGGTGGATTTGGCTTTTAAAACTGAGACATAACTTAGTTTTTTAATGCTCCATTTTCATTCCACAAAAGATTTGAGGAAGCTTATAATAGATGTGCCAAGAACTAGGATCAAAGGAAAAATAAGTAGAATAAAGATTGGGGAAAAGAATGTCATTGGAGAGTTCTAGATGGAAAAGAAATATATAGCAGTAGTGTAGGATTATGGGTAATCCAAAATTTTCTTCTTTGTATGTGACTTTCATATTTTTTATTATTTATTTATTTTGAGACAAGTTCTCAGTATGTCACCCGGGCTGGAGTGCAGTGGCGCGATCTGAGCTCACTACAACCTCTGCCTCTTGGGTTCAAACAATCCTCGCTCCTTAGTCTCTCGAGTAGCTGGGACTACAGGAGTGTGCCACCATGCCCCGCTAAATTTTTGTATTTTTGGTAAACATGGAGTTTTGCCATGTTGCCCAGGCTGGTCTTGAACTCCTGAGCTCAGGTGAGCCACCACGTCCAGCCTATTTTTTCATAATTTTTACATTTAATATTTCTTTAGCAAAGAGAACATTTTACTAAAATATTACAATTCTGAATGCATTTACTAGACTTGCTGCGTTCTGTGCACTGATGTATGATCCATTGTCATGGTTTTATCTGCTACCTGTGTTTGTCTTCAGTCTCTCCCTGTTCCCTGAACTTCAGTTGGTTCAGCTGTTCCGCTTCCCAGTACCTCATGGGGTCTTGGACTCAGCAGTATACCTCCCAGGCTCATCTCCCTAGCCTTACACCTTTGCGTTCCATGTTTTCTCTGCTACAGCCTGGCCCCTCTGTGTCTTCCTTTCCATTTGGCTCAGACCTACTGGGACTTATATCAGATCTCACCCCCAGAGGGAGGATTTCCCTGACTCCTTACTCCCCCAAGCGTGAGGAGTTCCTTTGCCTACCTCGGTCATTGTGCAGACCACAGTGCTCACAGCGTTATGTCTATGTGATTTTTTTCTCCTCTACTGGCTTTTGAGCCCCTCAGGGATATAGACTGAGACTTACTGTTTATCCTCGTGTAACAGAGTGTGTGGCCCAAGGTTGGCACCAGTACCTGTCTGCAAAATGGATAAGCAAGATCTATAATGTTACGGGAGGCAAACTGGTGGATGTGGGCTGAATCACTTCTGTAGATGTGATCCGGTGGTTGACAGTGCTTTAAAATTGGAGGTATTTTACATCAAAGTCTCTATAGTTTCCATAGTCTGAAAAAAATGTGACTATTTGGCCACTCTGGGTCAGCATGCTTTCATGATAGTTGTTCACTAGGCATTTTTGGTGGTTTGCCACAGATTGGTGTTTTTCTAAAAGATGGGGTTCTGGTTTCTGGCATGTTTTTGCAGTTCTGGCTTTCTGAATGGCTGATTGAGGATAGAGCTTTAATGCAGATACTCGTGTATGTGTAGATACACATGTATACGCTAAAATATACACAAAATGCTGATGAATTTTCTTTTCTTTTCTTTTCTTTTCCTTTTTTTTTTTTTTTGAGACAGAGTCTTGCTCTGTTGCCCAGGCTGGAGTGCAGTGGCGTGATCTTGGCTCACTGCAAGCTCCGCCTCCCGGATTCACGCCATTCTCCTGCCTCAGCCTCCTGAGTAGCTGGGATTACAGGTGCTTGCCACTGCGCCCGGCTAATTTTTTGTATTTTTAGTAGAGACGGGGTTTCACCATGGTCTCGATCTCCTGACCTTGTGATCCGCCCACCTCGGCCTCCCAAAGTGCTGGGATTACAGGCGTGAGCCACCGCGCCTGGCCGATGAATTGAATTTTCAAGACCTTTAGCTGAATAACTATCCTAGGATACTTCAGTGATGAAGGCTCCCATAAAATGAAATGTTTAGTGACTGGAAAAGTTTATCATTTGGAAGTTCATAGACTCCTCAAAGAAAAATGGACATATTGTCTATGCTTTTAATGTATTTGTTTTCCTTTTAGGTAAAATGAGCTTTTTTTTTTTTTTCTCTTTTTTTTTCTTGTGACCTTCAGCAAATATTTATAGACTTGCATGGTGAAGTTTTTAATGCCTTTTTGAAATTAAAGATTGAGTTTTGTTACTTATGTTTGGAATTTTAAGAGCATTAAGTAAATGGTATTCTTATGAGTGTATGCAAAGTTTGTGTGCACCTTTTTTGGAGACACTATGGTCCATAATTCCCATTATATTTTTACAGGGGAGTGATTACAGGCGCACTGAAGCAAAGGACTGAGGCCATAGGAAATGAAGCAGCATTGTAGGGCCCTAAGCAGGATTCTGCAGTGATGCGGGTTAAGGATTAGGAAAGTGTGAGGGTAGGAGACCTAGTAGGGGCCAGAAATGATGACAGCTCCAACCAGGATGAAAGATTACAGAGAGAGAAATCCTGTTTAGTTTTCATGGAGTTTTAAGTAATCTGAGTACTTATGTTAATTATGAAACTGTGATACTATGGCTGAGAATATCCTCTTAATAAGCTACTATGTAGACTGAATTAGAAAAAATGGTAAAATAGTCTCATAGCTCTCTGTAGGAAAAGAAACTTTAGTTGGATAAGCAGAAACCACTTTCCACCTTGTGATACATTAAAGGTATAGGTGTCGGGTGCTTTAGGAACTGCAGAAGTGGTCCTGCCAGTTGGAAAAGTGGTACTACCATAAGAATTTTGGATTATAGTTTCTTAGTAGTCATCAGAATGAAGGTTATATTAAAATCCATACAATTTTATGAAAATGAGTACATGCCCATCATTCCTTAAGGAAGTCCCCTCCCCCTGTTGGTTGCCCTAAATAAGTTCCAATATACAGGACTTGCCAATTTTTATAAATAACAACTGCCTGAACATTTTTGCACGTAAACACATCCAGCCTGCTCAGTAATGGGTTTTCTAGAGTGCTCAGAGAACATAATCTTGTCAGTACTTGGGAGGTAGCATAAGAGAAGGGAGAGCAGAAGAAATATTCAGGTGCCAACTCAGTCTGTTTCACAGTTGGTTGTTGGCGAAAGAAGGTCAGGGTTTGTTTCCAGCATGTTTTTGAAATTCCCCTTAGTACAGAATTTTCCGTGAAAACAATGTAAACTCCAGGTGGACCAACAAAAACTCTAACCCTAAACTGCTAATTTGGTGGTATATTTGGGTGACAAGCCCATAACTATAGTAGTAAAGCTATCAGTTAATATTACTAAGTTCTCCCACTTTGCCAAACACTTTGCAAAAACACTTTTGCATATGTTATGTTATGTTAACCTCACCACAATCTTATGAGATACATGATGGAATCCAGAATTAGAGACAGAAAGTAATTTGAATTTCAGGAGCTATCTTTTGAGTCCAAGTAATGTACCAAAGCTCATACTGTTCATCACTGTATATCCTACTTCACTGTTATTATGATGATTATACAAGATAAAGCATATATTATTTCTGATTATAAAATATGCACTTAAACTTCGGAAATTCAAAAATGTGGAAATAAGGGGGAAAAAACCCCACCCACAGTCTTATCACTCATACACTTTTAACATAAAATTACCTGGATTCTGTAGGAAATAATATTTACTAATGTTTTTTAAGAGCTGTGGGGCATTATAGTGGGGTTTTTGTAGAGGTGTATCTTTGTTAATTTTTCTCCAGAAGTGTTTTTAAAGGTGAAGAGTTTAATACTATTTGGGAACAATAAGAGAGAGCACATGTAAGATGACAAACGGATGGCACTGCCAGCAAGGGCTGTGAGGGTGCAAGCCAGCTTTTCTCCCCTGCCAGTCAGTGATTCTGTTCACCAACTTAACAGACTAAGTTCTAGAGCAAAGCACTTACTTATTACACATTGGTTCTCTATACTTCTTTTTGGGTGATCATTTGTTTATCCTTTTAAAAAGGTCATAGAATTTTTCTTCTTCTTTTTTAATAATAAAGCTTTCTTGCTTGAAGAAAAGCCTCTTTGTATCCACCACAGCAGATGGAATGGCATTTGTACTTCTAAATTTTTCAGTAGTAGGAGTACCAAAGTAGCACTAAAAATTAATTACTTTGATTACCTCCCCTCCCACCCACTATTGGGGAAAGTCATAATTAAGTCTCCCTTCAAGGTAGTTCATTAGCTCTTGTATATTAAAAAATCTGACCCTTAAATTAAATCTTCCTTTTGAGCTGCCTTTGTGTTTCCAGGACATGTTTAGCTGCACCTGCCTGCTATTCGGTCTCTTTCTTCACCAGAGTTGTAAAATAAGAGGAAAAGGATTGTATTCTCTACTTAGAACTAGAGTTCCGTGGGTAACTTGACAGCTTTCCATAAGTGTGAGTCTCCATATCTATAATCAAGTTGTAAGTTTGTGTTTAAACATTTTCCCCCATATTTAGCCATGTCTGCG
>NW_012106775.1:723206-723762 GCF_000951045.1 Mandrillus leucophaeus
GCCCACTGTAGCCTATGCCTCCCGAGTTCAAGCAATTCTCCTGTCTCAGCCTCTTGAAGTAGCCAGGCCTACAAGTGCATGCCACCATGCCCGGTCAATTATAGATAATATTATATTTTAAAAATTAATTTGTACATTTGAATTAAGTTGAAGCATAAATAATTTCTCTGTTAAATATGATATTTAATTTTTGATGGGTACTTCATATGCTTGTTGCTGAAAGGAATGATTTTTATTTTGGAAATATTTTAGATCTGTGTATTGTTTGTTTTGTATTTTTTTTTGAGATGGAGTCTCTTTCTGTCACCCAGGCTGGAGTGCAGTGGCACGATCTTGGCTCACTGCAACTTATGCCACCTGGGTTCAAGCGATTCTCCTGCCTCAGCCTCCCAGATAGCTGGGATTACAGGCACCCCCCACCATACCTGGCTAATTTTTGTATTTTTTGGTAGAGATGGGTTTTCACCATGTTGACCAGGCTGGTCTAGAACTCCTGACCTCAGATGATCCGCCTGCCATAGCCTCCCAAAGTGCTGGGATTACAGGTGTGAGTCAC
>NW_012106775.1:724382-727604 GCF_000951045.1 Mandrillus leucophaeus
CTTTGTATTGTTTTCTTCTACAAAAATGTTCTTGTAATAGTGTTTTACTTTTAATTCTGAGAAATTTATGACATTTTATTTTTAAAAGTTATTCTCTACTTAAGTTAGAGATGTATACAGCATTAAAATGGATTGCAGATTAAGACATTTGTAAATGAGTGTTTTGGTTAAATGCTTTTCCAACTGAAGGTGGCATCTTGCCAACGAGAGAACGGCAGTTAGCCAGCATGTTTTTTCTTCATGACTGTTTTTTCTTTGTTCAGGCAGAGTACATCCTGCTGCTTCAAGGGTAGAAGACTCCTCATTGCTTTCCTTCATGAGATTTCAAAGGAAATTTTTTTTTTTTTTTTTGCCTGGTTTAAGTATTGACCAAGAAGATGACAGTAATGTGGTCTCTAAGGTTTCACAATTTCTACTTAAACATCTTGGTTCTAGTGATATGTGCTTTGCAAAAATAATTCATAGTGATTATGACTTTTGTTAATATTCTGAAGCTAATGGTATTCAGAGTTCATCTGTCAGGGTCTGATTAAGTTTCTTAGAAGCCCAGTGCACTGAAAAGATTATGCTGTGTCTTTTCTCTTCCTGGCAAAATGGAAAATGACAATACTGAAATGCAAACTAATGGAAAGAAGTCCGGCAAAAATTCTCATTGTTACTCATAGCTTCAAAAACTACATCAGATGCCTTTAAAAAAATCCTCTTCTTTTGGTACCCCATTTTTGTTGGTTTTCTAAGCGTGTAGAAGGGGACCAGAGCATGCCACCCCAAAATACCTCACTTTTAGTGTAGGTGTTGTTTTAAGCTGAAGGCATTTAGTTTTCTGCTCTCCACCTTTCTGTCTAAAAACAGGATATACATTTACATTTTTGAAAGTGTTCCTTACTAAAGAACCCCTATTTATTATACATTTCTAGTTACCGTCCCATGATTTATACCTCTCTCAAAGTCCAGAACTTGTTTCCCTCTGTCTAGCCTTTTCTCCATACTTTATCACCCTTTGTTAAGATGGTGTGTAAGCCCAAATTTTAATCACCCCTTTGAGTTAATACTGAGTTCTCCTTTGTGTACGCACATTGCATGGATAGGTAAACTGTTTTTTTCCCTCCTGCTAATCTTTTATTAACTGGGACCCCAGCCACTGAATCTAAGAGGGTAGAGAAAGAGTGTTTTCCTCTCCAACACTGTGCTTCATTTTTTTCCTGTTGGGTAATTCATTACTGACTCTCCCTAAAATTACACAGAAGAATTAAAGTACCACAGGAATGAAGAAGCGAACATAGATTTATCTGTCAGATGCATTTAAATAAAGCTATTTCTCTAAAATTTGCTTGGTCTTTTGTATACTGTTACAATAAACTAGTAGGCAGCAGAAATTTTTTTTTGTGACAGAGTCTCACTCTATCGCCCAGGCTGGAGTGCAGTGGCACAGTCTCGGCTCACTGCAACCTCCACCTCTCGGGTTCAAGAGATTCTCCTGCCTCAGTAGCTGGGATTACAGGTGCCCACCACCTGTAAAAATACCTGGCCAATTTTGTATTTTTAATAGAGACAAGGTTTCACTGTGTGGGTCAGGCTGGCCTCGAACTCTTGACCTCAAGTGTTCTGCCTGCCTCAGCCTCCCAAAGTGCTGGGATTACAGGCATGAGCCACCACGCCTTGCTGGCAACAGGATTTTTGTTAAGTAATCATCCTCTATTGCCTCCAAGATTTTAGAAATCCCAGAGAAAATGGAAACCTATGATATATGAACTAAGTATTTTGAATAATAGTTATTTATTGCTGTGGTTCTAGATGTTTCTCGAGTCTAGACTAGAGGATAGTTTTTATCTTTGTTAGGTCAGGATCTTTAGCTGTGTAATAGTTTGGTTTTAAAGCTGTATGCTTTTTGACTTGTGTTTAGGCTAAGAAGGCTTTTAGTCTTTCTTTTAGTGAAGAGGGTGTCCCTAATCTGAGGGCATCTGTAGGCAGCATGTATCAATCAGTGATTGTAACCTGGGGCCAGGGCAGCCCTATGGTGCTCACAGTAGGTTGTCTGTCTCTCTCAAGATTCCTGTAGTCATGATACTAAAATGGAAAGATGGACCAAATATTTTGTTTTTCAGTTTATCAGTTTTTTTTTTTTTTGAGTCATCTAACTAAGACTTGGGATACTATCTAACGGGAAATGAAGAGTTAAGACAAAATCAGGACAAGTCTTTGGGCAAGTCAACTCTGTTTACTTTAGTATGCATACATGCATATCCTGCCTTGTTCCAAAAAGGATTTAAGGTGGCACTGCTGTGCACTTTCTGTGGTTTATGGTCTGAGACTTATTTATAAATACAGTTACTCGTTTCAAATTGAAATGAATCTGGCTTCCAAATGGTGTGTACTGTACTTATCCCAACAATGCTGCCATTGTACCCCAAGGTCTGCTTTAGGATTTGAATATGTTCGTTGGTCATAAATGTTTCTCCTTTGGTGTTAGAATCAATGTTTGGAACCAGCTAAAAGTCATGAAGTGCCGAGTTTGGTGAATAACCTGGATAGGCAGTCTGGGTTGTTAGAGCTTTTGGTTTATTGTTTTTGACTCATGGACTGTGAGCCAAAACAGGATGACGAAATAGTTTCTAAGCCACAGTTAACTCCTTGTTAACTTTCAGCAGGCTTGAACAATGGGTCCAGTTGACTCTTGGTCTTGTGCCCCATTAGCAGTGCCATTGAGATCAAGTCAACAAGTTAAC
Organism: Mandrillus leucophaeus; assembly: GCF_000951045.1. Classification (NCBI taxonomy): domain Eukaryota; kingdom Metazoa; phylum Chordata; class Mammalia; order Primates; family Cercopithecidae; genus Mandrillus; species Mandrillus leucophaeus. The sequence goes on from NW_012106775.1 coordinate 727,109, forward strand.
ATTGTCCTCACTTGTGATTTTGATACGGATGTTTTCTTGGGTTTGGAGTACAGCAAAGTATGCCATTGCAAATTTCATGTTTTCAGGTTGTAATGAAAACTTTTGTAGTCAGCTCTACCGATTTTCTCAGAATATTTCTGGTTTTTTTTCAGCTGTTAACAAAAGATCCAAAACAGTGAACAGGTTGTAACTGCTCTTTATTGCTTGGTGAAAATTTGTTCCAAACATTTTCGCTAACTTTTCACAGACTTAGTCAACTCTGCCAGATATTAGCGTGTTTTGGTTTTTTATTATGTAACTATTAAACCGTACAAATCGAGTTATTACTTTGACATCATTTTATAGATGAGGAAACATATATGAAAGATGAGACTTAGGGGCCAGGCGCGGTGGCTCAAGCCTATAATCCCAGCACTTTGGGAGGCCGAGATGGGCGGATCACGAGGTCAGGAGATCAAGACCATCCTGGCTAACACAGTGAAACCCCATCTCTACT
>NW_012106775.1:730449-734183 GCF_000951045.1 Mandrillus leucophaeus
TTGACCAGGCTGGTCTAGAACTCCTGACCTCAGATGATCCGCCTGCCATAGCCTCCCAAAGTGCTGGGATTACAGGTGTGAGTCACGGCACCAGGTCTCATCCCATTAATGAGCTATGCTTCTTGTGAGGTGATGGAACCATTATTCTCTCTCCTGTGTCTGTGGTACAACAGATGAAAAGATGAATATATTTAATTTCTTAATGTGTCTTTTGCTAATTTTCCTTAGCTAGAAATATATGTGTTAGCTTTAGTGTCTTTTCGGGTTCAGATTATTTTTGGTAGGCCTTAAAAAATGAGAAGATAAAGGATATCAGAAAGAAGCCTTAAGGTAGATCCTTTACTTGCAAGTATCAGGCTCTCCCGCCTGACTCCACTCATAGTGAAAAATGAAAACAAAAGTAGTTGACGTAGCAAATATTTTAACATTTAAAGCTTGATAGAGCTTTGCAGGTTTAGGAAAGATAACTTGCCAGTCTCCAGATTGGGATGGTGATACTGTGTGGCCCCACCTCCATCCAGGCCATGCAGAACACAGGACTTCAGAGAAACAGAGGCTGTCATTCTCAGTTCCAACAGGAGGAAGAGTGCCCACAGCCAGTCCTGTTAGGGCAAGGAGCAGCGCTTCTGGAGACATGGCAGATCTTTTTTCAGTGGGTATGGATGGGGGAGGGTCTTTGGGGGCTGGTAGAAGGTAGAGGGCATGCATGGTGGTGAAAGTGGGATGTAGGAGAGGGTTTGGGTGATGGTGGATAACTGGATTCACTGTGTGCTAACTGAGCTGAACAGAGTATAAGGCGTTGGCCTCCATTGTCTCCCTGGAAAGACTGCTGTCACAGATTCTCTTGCTGGCATTGTGATGGAGGGCTGCGTGAAGTCCTCCTTACAGGGGGAGGTTGGCTCTGTTGGAGTGGGCCCTGTGACTCTGCTGTCTCCTACTGCCAACGCGAGGCATCAGCTGAGGAGGGATGGGGATTTTAGGCAGGGAGTTGCAGTATAATCTGAGCCATGCTATCCTATGGAGCCTTTTTATTTCATACCTTGTTTGCTTTTCTTTTTTGCAAGAGATAGGGTCTTGCTCTGTTGCCCAGGCTGGCTTCAGACTCCCGGTCTCATGCAGTCATCTCACAGTTTAGCAGTTTCTTAGGGTCAGACACTATATGACCTACTCCTGGATATTTACCTAAGTGAAACAGAAACTTAGGTTCAGAAAAAAAAAGCTATATGTAACTGCTTGTAGCAGCTTTTTTTTTTTTTTTAACAGTTAACAAAAATGTGGGCTTTCCAAATTTCCCTAATTGGTGAATGAATAAACAAACTCTGATATATATCCATAACAATGGAATACTACTCATCAGTTAAAAAAAGAAGAACTACTAATACAGCAAGTGGATGCATCTATAAAGGCATTATGTTAAGTGAAAGAAACTAGATTCAAAAGCATACAGACTCTGGGAAACACATCAGTAGTTGCCAGGAGGTAGAGGTGGGAGAGGAATTGGCTGTAGTGTGGCAATGGGGAATTTTTTGGGGGATGAAACTCTTCTATATTTTGGTTGTGGTAGTAGTTACACAACTGTGTCAAAACTTACACAACCGAACACAAAAAAGATGAGTTTTACTGTATATAAAAATTACCAGCCAGGCATGGTGGCTCACACCTGTAATCCCAGCATTTTGGGAGGCTGAGGTGGGCAGATCACGAGGTCAGGAGTTCAAGACCAGCTTGGCTAACACGGTGAAACCCCGTCTCTACTAAAAATACAAAAATTAGCTTGTCATGGTGGCACATGCCTGTAATCCCAGCTACTTGGGAGGCTGAGGCAGGAGAATTGCTTGAACCCAGAAGGTGGAGTTTGCAGTGAGCTGAGATAGCGCCACCGCACTCCAGCCTGGGCAACAGAGTTAAGACTCCATCTCAAAAAAAAAATAAAAAAAAAATAAAAAATTACAGCTTAGTTAAAAATGAAAATAAAAGTGATTGATGTAACAAAGATTTTGTTAATTGTTAAAGCTTGATAGAGCTTTGTAGGTTTGGGGAAGAGAACTTGCCAGATTGTGATAATCTCTGAAGGCCTTTCAGGTAGATTGTAGCATGGACCTCCTGTATGTCTGAAATGGTAAATGGTGTGCCTTATCTTTTATAGGAGTGAACAACCAAGGCGGTGGGGCTGTAGGATGTTGACACATCTGAGGGCCTGATGGCCACCGTATTAGGGAAAGTCAGTGTGTTTTGAAAAATATGCAAATGTTCAATAAGGTAACATTAAGTACAGTTTATAGTGAAAATGTGATAGCTGTATTCTACCTGTGTTTCCAGCACTTGTGATCACTGTGACTTATGGACCACAGATCTGTGTCTATGTCACTTCATTCAGTGTATTTATTGAACACCATGTAAAACTAAAGGTCATTGGCAATTGGTTTGCTGTTTCTAACAGCTTGTTTTTACTTTATATTCCAAAAGTAATGGCAAAAAACGCAGTTTCTTTTGCACCAGCCTAATAAAATTGGCCCATATTTATTTCAGTTTGAGAATTTTATTATACCTGTGAGTTACTGTTATTGACAGCTCCCTAGAGTATTGCCCAGTGGGTGGGTGAGGGGAGTTCACTAAGTATTCTTAGTCTCTAGTTTGTGAGACTTAAAACCCCACCACACATTATTCTAAACCTGCTGTAAATATTATGAGAGGCAGTATGTAGTAGTGGCCTCTGGAGCTGGAGTGCCTGGATTTGTTTTCTAGCTTTGCCATTTGCTAGCTGTATGACCTTGGGCCAATCTGTTTAACCTCTCTACTTTAGTTTTCTCTTCTGTAAAAGAGGGTTGGTAATGACAATGTCTACTCCATGGAGGGTTTGTGTGGATTAAATGAGCTAATCAGTAGTAAGCCCCCACAACAGTACCTGGCACATAGTAAGCTCTGTATTAGGGTTTTTCTTCTGTGTCAGTTAATAGCCTCATAAGCCTTCCTCAAATATTTAAATACAGGAATGGCTATGATGCCAACTCTCCTTTGGCTTCCTGAAATCAAATTTCCTTAGTTCTTGTAAAGCCAGTGGACTTCCATCATATTTTCTTTCCTCTCCTATTTCACTGTAATTCCTCTAAGTTGTACTTTATTATATATTTGAATTTTAGGAAATATGCTTGATGCATTTGGAATCTTTTTTCTAAAGACTTTAAAAATCATATACACTAACTGGAAATAATTTGTTACATTTTTTTCCTTTTGTGTTCAGAGGCTCAAAACTATTTCATTGCCTTAAGAAATATGAGTCAAAACTATGTATCTCCTAAGTTAGGAGCCTACGAAGGCCGAGATTCAGAAAAATTGGTATATTAAGAGGACTGAATACTAGAAATCAAAAGAACATCCACTTTTTTGCTTCTCCGTATATGGTATTACTTCTGCAAAATTGTGTGTCTTTTATAGAGAAAAGTACTCTTAGCACAAAGCTGATTGTCAAGAGTATTTTGAAGATGCTTGTTGAAAAGCACTTGTGGAATAGTTTATGGAAACAGCTGTGAGATTGCACAAAGTATTCTTGTACTCTTCAGAGCCATTCTTTAGTAGGAAAAAATAAGGTCCATATTTTAAGCTTGATGATAGCAAGCCATTTATTAGACTTTTCTCCTTGTGGGGTTAAATTGTGTAGTTTTTTTTGAGACGGAGTCTCACTCTGTCACCCAGGCTGGAGTGCAGCGGCCGGATCTCAGCTCACTGCAAGCTCC
>NW_012106775.1:734767-742515 GCF_000951045.1 Mandrillus leucophaeus
CCAGCCTGGGCTACAGAGCCAGACTCTGTCTCAAAAAAAAAAAAAAAAAAAGAAAGATGAGACTTGATTTAAGGGATCAGAGATACTAAAGAATCAAGATTCAAATCCCATTTTTCTGGGGTTTTTTTTCAGTGTTTAATGCTGCCAGTGCTGCCATGATGGACATCAGCCATAACTTCCTTAATTTTCTTTTAGTAATATGAATTAATTTTCATATAGGAATATGAAAATTAAGAGCTCTTCCCTTTTATTTCCATAAATCTCACTTGTGGATTTAATGCCACCCAAAATTAAATGTTAATTGCTTTTTACTCAGGTCATTTTTTTTTTTTTAAATTTAAGTTCTAGGGTACATGTGCATAATGTGCAGGTCTGTGGCATATGTATACATGTGTCATGTTGGTGTGCTGCACCTGTTAACTCGTCATTTACATTAGGTATTTCTCCTAATGCTATCCCTCCCCCAGGCCCCCACCCTATGACAGGCCCCGGTGTGTGATGTTCCCCGCCCTGTGTCCAAGTGTTCTCATTGTTCAATTCCCACCTATGAGTGAGAACATGCGGTGTTTGGTTTTCTGACCTTGTGATAGTTTGCTCAGAGTGATGGTTTCCAGCTTCATCCATGTCCCTACAAGGGACATGAACTCATCCTTTTTTATGGCTGCATAGTATTCCATGGTGTATATGTGCCACATTTTCTTTTTCTTTTCTTTTTTTTTTTTTTGAGACGGAGTCTCACTCTGTCACCCAGGCTGGAGTGCAGCGGCCGGATCTCAGCTCACTGCAAGCTCCTCCTCCCAGGTTTACGCCGTTCTCCTGCCTCAGCCTCCCGAGTAGCTGGGACTACAGGCGCCCGCCACGTCGCCCGGCTAGTTTTTTTGTATTTTTTAGTAGAGACGGGGTTTCACTGGGTTAGCCAGGATGGCTGACCTCGTGATCCGCCCGTCTCGGCCTCCCAAAGTGCTGGGATTACAGGCTTGAGCCACCGCGCCCGGCCGTGTGGTATTCTTTAGAAGCACTTCAGGAAACCATGAGCTCGTTTGCTAGCAGTGTTTGTATCCTGTATACTGAGAATTTGAGGTGACTTTTGTAGCCATTCTTAATCCTCAGTATCTTTCCTTGTGGAACCTGAACCCTGTGTGTCTAGCGTTATCCAAGAGAAATATTGTGTGAGCCACTAGTGTACTTTCAAATTGTGGTAAAATATACACCACATAAACCCATCTTAACCACATTTTTAAAGTGTGCAGTTCAGTTGCATAAAGTACATTCATATTGTTTTGTGACCATGACCGCTGTTTCTAGAAATTTTTCATTTCAAACAGAGTACCCATTAAACAGCAACTCCTCATTTTCCCTTCCTAGCCCCTGGTAACTCCTGTTCTACCTTTTATCAATGAAATTTGCTTATTCTCGCTACCACATATAAGCAGAGTTAAACAATACTTTACTTAGCATAATGTTTTCAAGGTCCATCCATCTTGTAGCATGTGTCATACTTCATTCCTTTTAGTGACTGAATAAATACTCCATTGGATGTGTATATAATTTAATAATACATTTAATTCCATACATCCAAGATAGTCTTATTCATGTAATTAGTATGAAATATTAATTTACATCAAAATATTTATATACTATATAAATTTAGATGAATTTATAACATATACAACAAACTTATTAAAATATGTTAAAACTATATAAATATGTAAAGATAGATATTAAATATTAATAAAATATTTTCATTCAATTTTTTTTTGAGATGGAGTCTCGCTCTGTCATCCAGGCTGGGGCACAGTGGCGCAATTTGGCTCACCGCAACCTGTGCCTCCTGGGTTCAAGCGATTCTTGTACCTTAGCCTGCCGAGTAACGGGGACTGCAGGTGTGTGCCGTCATACCCGGCTGAATTTTTTTTTTTTTTTTTTTTAGTAGAGACAGGGTTTCGCCATGTTGGCCAAGCTGGTCTCGAACTCCTGACCTCGGGTGATCCACCTGCCTCAGCCTCCCAAAGTGCTAGGATTAGAAGCGTGAGCCACCACGCCTGGCCTATTTTATATTTTTTTAAAGAAAACTGATTTGTCAAAAGATGTATTTTTAGAGAAGATTCTGGGTGTCAGCCATAGGAAAACAGGATTAGAAAATGACTAAGGGTTGGGTGCGGTGGCTTACACCTATAATTCCAGCCCTTTGGGAGGCCGAGGTGGGCAGATCACTTGAGATCAGGAGTTCATGACCAGTCTGTCCAACATGGTGAAATCCTGTCTTACTAAAAATACAAAAATTAGCCGGGTGTGGTGGTGTGCATCTATAATCCCGGCTACTTGAGAGACTGAGGCAAGAGAATTGCTCGAACGTGGGAGGCAGAGGTTGCAGTGAGCTGAGATCGTGCCATAGCACTCCAGCCTGAACGCAGAGAGAGTCTACATTTCAAAAACAACAGCAACAACAACAAAGAAAGATCCAGGCATAGCTTTCCCTTTGTTTCAAACCTCACAAGGGATGGTAGCCTTTAAAGGAAGAAACAGTTCACTGTGAATTTTTTTTCACCAGAACCTCTGATGAGATGGTTTAGGGAACTTGACAAAATTTTATTGGATTCATACCTTGCTAAATACAGTGCTGGTAAACAATAGGTACCTAACATTTGAATACAAAATTTTGAATACTGAGTAGAGCTGGAAGAGAAATTTACAGGGGGTGCTGTGAAACTGGATAAAATAACTTTTGTCCAAACTGCGGAACTTTTTTTTCCCATTTCCATTCATTGAACTTCGGGGTTTGGGCCTGATTATGCCAGGCATTCTCTTAACTCTTCTGGTTGTCAGGAACTAGGGGCACATGGGTACAGGTGTAGACTAGAGATACCCACTGGCAGCCCTTTGGGATTTGGCTATGTTGTATGTTGTATCACTCTGAGGGATTGGATTAGTTAGGTGTGCCCCCTGATCCCGGTGCAGGCAGTTTACAGATAGTCTAGCATCCTTGTGGATTCTAGCCTGGCTGGAAAAGATAAACTGGGATAATGCTTTCCTTGCCTCAGGAATTTGAATTTCTAAAAGATTAGGTCAGTTCAATGGGGATAGCATTGTAAATACTAAAAGCATTGACTTTTAGTGAAAGACCTGGGACCAAGTTCTGGGTCTGTTACTTACTTAGCGCGGTAACATTAGACGTATCTTTCTTACCTTGTAGGATTTCACCTCCTTTACTTACCTCTAAAATGGAAATGAGGCCAGGCACAGTGGCTCACGCCTATAATCCCAACCCTTTGGGAGGCCACGGTGAATAGATCATCTAAGGTCAGGAGTTTGAGACCAGCCTGGCCACCATGGTGAAAACCTGTCTCTACTAAAAATACAAAAATCAGCTGAGTGTGGTGGCGGGTGCCTGTAGTCCCAGCTACTCAGGAGACTGAGGCACGAAAATCACTTGAAACCTGGGGCAGGGCTGGGGGCGGAGGAGGGAGGTTGCAAAGACTGTCTCCCACTCCCCCCAAAAAGGAAATGATATTTGTATCTACCTAACAGTGCTTTTATGAGGATGAAGACATGTAATATCTTGCCAAATTCTAGGGTGGTAGTTGTCACCATAATACAAAGCAACAGTTACTGTTGTCACCATCCTATAAAGGAGCCTGGCATACTTGGCATACTTTTTTTTTTGGAGGCAGAATTTCACTCGCCCAGGCTGGAATGCAGTGGCGTGATCTTGGCTCACTACAACCTCCACCTCCCAGATTCAAGCAATTATCTTGCATCAGCCTCTTGAATAGCTGGGATTATAGGCATCCACCACCACGCCTGGCCAATTTTTATATTTTTAGTAGAGATGGAGTTTCGCCATGTTTGCCAAGCTGGTCTCAAACTCCTGACCTCAGGTGATCTGCCACCCACCCCTTGGCCTCCCAAAGTGTTGGGATTACAGGCGTGAGCCACCGCACCTGGCCAAGCCTGGCATACTGTTATGTTCCACTTGCAAGCTACAGTTGTAGAGCTAATCAATTGGGAAAGAATTGAGGAGATGCTCAAACAGAAGCAGATGCACTGTGGCAATGGAACCCTCAAGAGAGAGAGCAGGAGTAGAATTGTCTTTATAAGAACCTGATGTAGAACTCGTAAACATTCCGGTGCCATAGATGGTTTAAGGAAAACTTTATGAACGGTGTGGGAAACTACCATTTATAGTTTTCTCAACGGGATCAAATCAGCCAATTAGAAGGGTACACAGATGGTAACATAAGGCAATAGTCTGTCTGTAAGGAATAAAACAGAAAAACAATAGCAAGCAAGCAGCACTGTCCCAATCTGGCACCATTGGTGCAGAAGTAGCAGATCTTCAGGTGCATTTCAGAGGCCCTGAGAATATCTGAGTAGTGCCAATAAGGAAGAGCCTGGAGTTAGCCAAAAAAACTTTATATTATGCTCTTTTTTTTTTTTTTTTTTTTTTTTAAAAACATAGTCTTACTCTATCGCCCAGACTGGAGTGCAGTGACACGGCCCACTGCAACTTCTGCCTCCCAGGTTTAAGTGGTTCTCTTGCCTCAGCCTCCTGAGTAGCTGGGATTACAGGCATATGCTGCCATACCCAGCTAATTTTTGTATATTTTGTAGAGATGAGGTTTTGCCATGTTGGCCAGGCTGCTCTCAAACTCCTGACCTCAGGTGATCGGCCCGCCTCGGCCTCCCAAAGTGCTAGATTACAGGTGTGAGCCACCACACCCAGCCTAGTTTACTTTTTAATCAGACATGAATATTTCAATCTAGGATGGCTTAAATAAAGTTAAGATAGGTAATCTTTCAGCTCGTGAACATATGACTGTCAAGAATCATTGATTCCTTGAAGTGTTGGTAGCTGAGGCTCATCTGTATTTCAGAGAAGGAAATACGGAAGGGAACATGTAAGAGCAACGGAAAAACTAGGAGGTAACTGGGCCATCATTTTGGGATAAAGCATTCCATTTTCTTTGACATATCTTTCATTCTTATGTTTAAAATATTTGAAAATTGTGAAATTTTTAATGTATTTAATACAGGAAATTGTAAGGATAAAGAATAATAAAATAGTTAATCCCTAACTTGAGAAATAGAATGCTACCACAAGTACAAGTATTTTTTCTTCATATTCCATGCTGTTAATTTTTCCTCTCACTTTACTTTCTATATGTTTTTTATTCCCTATGCCTTTATTTTTTTATTTGAGACCCCTCCCGCCCCCCTCCCCCCCCAAAAAATCTCACTCTGTTTCCCAGGCTGGAGTGCAGTGGTGCAATCTTGGCTCAATGCAACCTCTGCCCCCTGGGTTCAAGCAATTCTTGTGCCTCAACTGCCTGAGTAGCTGGGACTACAGGTGTGCGCCACCTTGCCCGGCTAATTTTTTGTGTTTTTAGTAGAGATGGGGTTTCACCATATTGGCCAGGCTGGTCTTGAACTCCTGAACTCAAGTGATCCACCTGCCTCGGCCTTACAAAGTGCTGGGATTACAGGTGTGATCCACTGTACCCGGCCTTCCCTCTGCCTTTAAAGAAAATAGTCTCAGTCCAAATGTCAGACAGAATTAGGCTTTAGAATAAGGAAAAAGTTGGGCACTTTAGATGAGTGAAAATACATTGGCAAGTACAGGCATACCTCGTTTTATTTCTGCCCTACTTAAAAGTGACATATCTTTGTATTGCCCAGAAGGTGCTCTGGAAACAGGCCCCTGCCATCATCTCTGGTTTCATTTCTTACCAGTACCGACTTAAGTCCCGCCAGCCACCAAAACCACTCAGATGGTGCACGTGAGAGGTTCTCTGTAGCTTTGGATGTGCCATTTTTCTGTTTAGAATGGGCCTAATCCTCCTTTCTTCATTTGGCAAAGTCATCCTAAACTTCATAGCTGGTAGTATAGACGTGTGCCACCACGTTTGGCTAAATTTAGTATTTTTTGTTGAGACAGAGTCTGCCTGTGTTACCCAAGCTGGTCTTGATCTCCTGGCCTCAAATGATCCTTCCACCTCAGCCTCCCAAAATGGTGGACTTACAGATGTGGCCCAACCTATACTTCATTTTGTTGTGCTTTGCTAATATTGTGGTTTTTGTTTTTGTTTTTCTGAGACAAAGTATTGCTCTGTTGTCCACACCTGAGTGCAGTAGTACAATCTCTGCTCACTGCAAGCTCCGCCTCCTGGGCTGAGGTGATCCTCATACCTCAGCCTCCTGGGTAGTAGCTGGGACCACAGGTGTGTGCCACCATGCCTGGCTAATTTTTTGTATATTTTGTTTGTTTGTTTTGTAGAAACGGGCTTCACCATGTTGTCCAGGCAGTTTTTTTTTTTTTTTTTTAAAATACAAATTGAAATTTTGTGACAACTATACATCTTACAAGTCTGTTTGTGCCATGTTTTTTTCCCCCAAGAGCCTGTGTCTCTGCGTTTGGTAATTCTTGCAGTATTTCAGAAGTTTTCATTATATATCTGTGATGATAGTGATCTGTGATGAGTGATCTTTGACGTTAATATGGTAATTGTTTTGGGCTTCCAAGAACTGTGCTCATATAAGACAGTGAGCTTAGTTGATACACGCTGTGTGTGTTCTGACTGCTCCCCTGATCTGTTCTCTGTCTCTCTCCCTCCTCTTTGGCCTTCCTACTTCCTGAGACACAATAGTATTGAAATTAAGCTAGTTAATAATCCTACAGTGTCCTGTGAGTGTTTAAGTGAAAGGAAGAGTTACACGTCGTTCACTTTAAATCAAAAGTTAGAAATGATTAACCTTAGGAAGAAGGCATGTTAAAAACTGAGAAGGAGGAAAGCTAGACCTCTTATGACAAACAATTGGATAAGTATGAATGCAAAGGAAAAAATTTTGAAGGAAATTTAAAGTGTTACTCCAGTGGACACAAATGATAATAAAGCAAAACACCCTTATTGCTGATACGGAGAAAGTTTGAATGTTCGTTTTGAATAGAGTATCAGCCAGCCCCAACATTGCCTTAAGCCAAAATCTAATTCAGAGCAAGGCCTTGACTCTCTTCAATTTTGTGAAGGCTGAGAGAGGTGAGGAAGATGCAGAAGAAAAGTTTGAAGCTGGCTCAACCAAAGAGGTTGGCACACGAGGCTGAAGAAAGGAACCTGTCTTTATAACATGAAAGTGCAAGGTGAAGCAGGCAGTACTGATGTACAAGCTTACAGCAAGTTACCTACCCAGAATATCCCACAGCTGAGATCATTGATGAAGGTGGTGACAATAAACAATAGATTTTCTTAAAAAAAAAATTATATTTGCTGGACATGTGGCTCACACCTGTAATCCCGGCACTTTGGGAGGCCAAGGTGGGCAGATTGCTTGAGCGTAGGAGTTTGAGACCAGCGTAGGCAACAAAGTGAGACCTCGTCTCTTAAAAAATAATTATATGTATCTGTATATTTTAGTTCTTGGTGTGAATAATTTATATTTTTATGATCACTTTAATGATAGATACGGGTCTTGCTGTGTTGCTCAGAATGACCTTGAATTCCTGGGCTCAAGAGATCCTTCTGCCTTAGCTTCCCAGAGTGCTGTCGCACACTTAATAGTCTATGGCATAATGTAAACAGGGCTTTTATATGCATTGGGAAACCAAAAAATTTGTGTGACTTTCTTTATTGAGGGGTCTGGAATTGAACCTGTGATATCCTGGAGGTATGTCTTTATATTTAAGTATACATTGAGAGTGATTTTGTTATTACGTAATGATGTGACTGGAAGGAAGTTATTTTTTATTTTTATTT
>NW_012106775.1:742725-748560 GCF_000951045.1 Mandrillus leucophaeus
AACCCAGCCAGATTGCTGCCCTTCTGCTTCCTGGTTTCCTCCTAATGAGTGTAGGTGGTATTATATCTCATTTACATTTGAGGTACCAGTGGGGAAAAAGCTAGTTAAAAAAAATCATAAGGCCATGTGTAAGTATGAAAGAAGCTGCCATTTTCAGTCTGTCCCAAACTTCTAAAATGTTCTGTTTAGATAATGGAAGAAATCTTTTAATGCATTTTTTTAGAATTGCTAGTGCACATATTGCAGATATATTACTCTTTAGGGGAAGATTTTCATGTTGCCACATAAGAAACAACCAAAATAAATCACATGTATGTGTGTATATGTATACACACATATGTATGACTTATTCATACCTACCAATACTTACATGTGTTACATATATACATTACAGATATATAATATATATTACAGATATACTATATAATGTATTGTATATTTTATTATATATTATGTTATATATAATATATAATACATAATAACATTACAGATATATAATATATATTACAGATATACTATATAATGTATTGTATATTATATTATATATTATGTTATATATAATATATAAACATATTAATTAAGCTGCCCAAAAATAAGTTTATTTGAGATAGAGTCTTGCACTTTGCACTGTTGCCCAGGCTGGAGTGCAGTGGCGCGATCTCAGCTCACTGCAACCTCTGCCTCCTGGGATCAAGCAATTCTCCTGGCTCAGCCTCCCGAGTAGCTGGGATTACAGGTGCCCACCACCGTGCCCGGCTAATTTTTTGTATTTTTAGTAGAGACAGGGTTCACTGTGTTGGCCAGGCTGATCTCAAACTCCTGATCTTGTGATCTACCTGCCCGACCTCCCAAAGTGCTGGGATTACAGGCGGGAGCCACCCCACCCAGCCTTGTTTGTTTATTTATTTATTTATTAAGTTCACTGATTTATTTTAGCAATTTTGTTATGTCGTAAGATCCTGCTATGGGTGGAAATGGAAGAGACAGACTGAATTAAGTTTTTCATGCTAGTCTCTTTAGAATGCCAGTTGTACAACTTCCATAAGACTTCCTTTTTAAATGATAGAATAATGTGAGAAGAATTTAGTTGTTCTTTTTTTCCTTTAATGAACACTCAGAATCCCAACAGAGCATTGCTTTGACCTTGATTAAAGTGTGAATTTTATTTAAAAGTGAAAATTGGCATTTCGGAGGCTATTTATAATGGTGTGATGGCAGTCTTTTTGCGTAGTGCCCATTTGAAAGCCATATAACCACAAAAGGCATGCGTTTTAAGTGGGGCTTCCTTTGGTAAGACAAGATTATTTAAAATATACATTTTAGTTACACAAATAGTATCTGTAAAAAATTAAAGTGCAAATAAAGGTAAATCTTCCTGCCCATGTTTCCTCTTTCTATACCACATCCCCAGAATAAGGAAAATCATTTTATAGTTATTTTTTATTTTTATTTTTTGAGATGGAGCCTTGAGCTGTCATCCAGGCTGGAGTGCAGTGGTGTGATCTTGGCTCGCCACAACCTCCACCTCCTGAGTTCAAGTGATTCTCCTACCTCAGCCTCCCAAGTAGCTGGGATTGAAGGCGTGTGCCATCACACCTGGCAGATTTTTATATTTTTAGTAGAGATGGGGTTTCGTCATGTTGGCCAGGCTGGTCTTGAACTCCTGACCTCAAGTGATCTGTCCTCCTCAGCCTCCCAAAGTGCTGGTATTACAGGCGTGAGCCACTACACCCAGCCATTTTCTAGTTATTTAAGAATATATCCTTCAACTTTGTTTTACATGTATATACACATACATATCTACCTATGAAATATCTATAACAATGATAGTATATTCTGGGTATTCTGCAAGGTACTTTTTAAGAGTTATGTTTTAGATATCTTTATCGGTACAAGTGTATCTTCTGCATCCTTTTCAAGTGCTATATATTATGAATGTACCATAGTTCATCTGACAGTTGCACAGCTATTCATTACTTGCTGTTGCATACAGCAATGTGACAAACATCTTTGTTTGATTCTCCTAGGACACAGGTAAATGTCTTTTTAGGGTAGATTTGGGAGAGGAATTGCTGGAGCATACATAGCCAGCATTCTTCATATTTAAATCAGTAAGTAGAATAGTGTTTGGCATGATTGACTACTTGTTTGTAAAATGAATTATGCATTTGCAATATTGTCATTTTAGTTAGATAGGGAGTGCCAGTGTAAAACCAGTGATCTCAATACTGGCTGTGCATCAGAATTGCTTGTGGAACTTTTTAGGTGTTACCACCTCCAGAGAGTGATTTGTTTGGTCTGTAAATCAGTACAGCTGTCCTTTAGCATGAAGAGTAAAATTAAATACAGAGGATGCATTCTGAGACTGTCTTAGAATGCCCAAATTACCCAACGCTTAACTTAAATGTAGTTAACCTCATAAACTACAGTCAAATCTAGCAAAAAATTTTGATCTTCTTTATGGACTGTTAATATGTTAATGACTTTTACCCTCCAAACACTTAGCACAGTAAATCTAATAAATAATTGTTTTAAGATTAACAGAGAGGACAAAAGAAATTATTTGTAGAGGGATGGAGCAGCTAGATTATAAACTCGAAGTCTGAATATGACTGGATTTGTAGGATTGCATCATAGCTTTTATAGATATTATGAGTGTAAAGGAATGTTATTGAAAAATTTGAGGACATTTGAAAGTGGAGATGCATAGAACATAGTGGCTGAGAACCCAAACCTCGTACATAGAATGTCTGGGTACAGATTTTCCCTCTACCACAGTGGCTCTGTGATCTTTGACAAATTGCTTAGCCATTTTGTACCTCAGTTTTCCCATAAAATGGAGATAATGCGATAGTATTTATTTTACAGGGATATGGGAGTATCAACAGAATTATTTTATGTAAAGCAAATAGATGCATGTCTGATACATTGTAACTGGTGTAAAATGCTAGTTGTTTCTGTTTGTATTTTGTATCAGGCAGTTCTTGCATTGCAATAACGCAATACCTGAGGCTGGGTAATTTTTAAAGAAAAGAGATTTAATTGGCTCATGGTTCTGCAGGCTTTACAAGCATGGGTCCAGCATCTGCTTCTGGTGAGGCCGCAGGAACCTTACAATCATGGTGAAGGCAGAGGGAGAGCAGGTGGTCAGATGGGTTGTGTGGCAAGAGCTGGAGCAAGAGAGAGCGGGAGGAGGTGCCAGATACTTGTAAACAATCAGATCTCATGTGAGCTCACTTGTCACCAAGGGAACAATGCTAAGCCATTCATGAGGGATCCATCCCAGTCCCTGTGATCCAAACACCTCCCACCAGGCCCCACCTCCAAAACTGGGGGTTATATTTCAGCAGGAGATTTGAAGGGGACAGATATCTAAACCACATTATCATTTATTTGAAATACAATTATTTTTCTGATATTTTAATGTCAAGCACTTGACATTAAATACCGTTTCTTTTTTCTTCTACCTTTTTTTTTTTTTTTTGAGATGGGGTCTCACTCTTTTGCCCAGTTTAGAGTGCAGTGGTGTGATGTTGGCTCACTGTAACCTCTGCCTTCCAGCTCACGCAGTCCTCCCACCTCAGCCTCCCGAGCAGCTGGGATTACAGGTGTGCATCACCACGCCCAGCTAATTTTTGATTTTTTTTTTGTAGAGATAGGATTTTGCTATGTTGCCCAGGCTGGTCTGGAATTCTTGGGCTCAAGCAGTTCTCCTGCCTCGGGCTCCCAAAGTGCTGGAATTACAGGCTGGAGCCACAGCGCCTGGCCAAAATACTGTTTCAGTGTGATTGGAAACTAGCAACTCAGTACATGGCCAAAGCTGATAAAAATGAAGAACTTGGATCCTGGAATATTGACTCAGGGGAACTTGATTATAACAAAGCTAAGACTCTTGTGTGTCCTTGCTGTGTTTAAGACCCTGTATGTTGATTCTTTCTTATTAACTTGGAGAATGAGTTTAGATTTTTGGTTGGTGCATATGTGGGAAACCTCACAAACAGCAAGACAGGAATAAAGTAGACCTAGCCCATTGGGCTAAAGTGTTTGGTACTTCATAATGTTGTATAAAGCACCAAAGCCTTGAAAGTAGATTTTACTATTGCTTGCTGCTGTGAAAGATATTTTTATAGAAATAAGGGACAACTGATGCTTGAGGTGAGAATTTTAGGATTTACAAATGAGAGAAGTGATAATTGACAAATCTCCTGAGGGGTACTGTGTGGGAGTACAGACACAAAATGAATTGTGGTGAATTGACAAGCCTTATAAATAGCTCCATGAAGCTTAATATTTTTCCTTGAGCATGATACAAGATTTTTTAATTTTGCTTTTAAATTTCAATCACCTATTGAATCTTTAATTTTGACTGTATAGTTGGTTATGTTTCTGCCCTACTTAAAAGTAGGATTTCTTTGTATGGCATAGAAGGTGCTCTGGGAACAGGCTCTGCCATTATCTCTGGCTTCTTTTCTTACTAGTACCTACTTAAGTCCTGCCAGCCACCAAAACCACTCAGATGGCGCACATGAGAGGTTCTCTGTAGCTTTGCATGTGCCATGTTTTTCTGAGTGGGCCCAATCTTCATTTCTTCACTTGGCAAAGTCATTCTGACCTTTATAACCAAGCCCAAATGCCCTTGATGACCGCTCCCTTTCCTCAGTCAGATTGATAACTTCCTCCTTTCATGCTCTGTAGCACAGCTGTGGAGTTAGGCTTTGGTGTTAGACAGCCTGGTTTCTTATCCTGGCTTAGTTACATACTAGCTCTGCAGTTTTTCTTTTTCTTTCCTTTTTTTTTTTTACCTGGAAAAAAAAAACAGCCCTAATAACTTGTCAGCATTGTAATCATTTTTTGTTTTTTGTTTGTGTTGAGACAGGGTCCCTGTCTGTTGCCCAGGCTGGAGTGCAGTGGCACCATCACGGCTCACTACAGCCTCGACTTCCTGGGCTCATTCTCCACTTCAGCCTCTTGAGTAGCTGGGACCACAGGCGTACACCACCACACCTGGCTAGTTTTTTTGTATTTTTTGTAGAAACGGTGTCTCACCATGTTACGTAAGCTGGTCTTGAACTCCTGGGCTCAAACGACCTGCCTGCCTCGATTTTAATCGTTTTAAAGTGTACAATTTAATAGCTTTTAGCATATTCACAGTATTTTGAAACTATCGCTATTACATAATTCCAGAGCATTTTCATCACCTCAAAGAGGACCTCTTTGTGTTAGCAAACACTCCTCATTCCCACCCTGCCCTAACCACAGTCACTAACCTACTGTCTGTGTTGATGGATTTCTCTATTCTGGACAATTTACACACATGGAATCATACAATATTTGTTATGTGCCTGGCTTCTTTGACTTAGCATAATGTTTTCTACGTTCAGCCATGTGGTAGCATGTATTAGTACTCTTTCTTTTTTCTTTTTTCTTTTTTTTTTAATATACTTTAAGTTCTAGGGTACATGTGCATAACGTGCAGGTTTGTCACATATGTATACATGTGCCATGTTGGTGTGCTGCACCCATTAACTCATCATTTACATTAGGTATATCTCCTAATGCTACCCCCTCCCCACAATAGGACCCGATGTGTGATGTTCCCCTTCCCGTGTCCAAGTGTTCTCATTGTTCAATTCCCACCTATGAGTGAGAACATGCAGTATTTGGTTTTCTGTTCTTGCGATAGTTCGCTGAGAATGATGGTTTCCAGCTGCATCCATGTCCCTACCAAGGACACCAACTCATCCTTTTTTATGGCTGCATAGTATTCCATGGTGTATATGTGCCACATTTTCTTAATCCAGTCTGTCACTGATGGACATTTGGGTTGATTCCAAG
>NW_012106775.1:751620-753943 GCF_000951045.1 Mandrillus leucophaeus
GTAGTTCCTCCTTTAGCTCTGAGAAGTTTGATCGACTGAAGCCTTCTTCTCTCAACTCGTCAAAGTCATTCTCCGTCCAGCTTTGTTCCGTTGCTGGCAATGAGCTGTGTTCCTTTGAAGGGGGAGATGCGCTCTGATTTTTTGAATTTCCAGCTTTTCTGCCCTGCTTTTCCCCCATCTTTGTTGTTTTATCTGCCTTTGGTCTTTGATGATGGTGACATACTGATGGGGTTTTGGTGTGAGTGTCTTTTCTGTTTGTTAGTTTTCCTTCTAACAGTCAGGACCCTCAGTTGCAGGTCTGTTGGAGTTTGCTTGAGGTCCACTCCAGACCCCGTTTGCCTGGGTATCAGCAGCAGAGGCTGCAGATGACAGAATATTGCCGAACAGCGAGTGTTGCTGTCTGATTCTTGCTCTGTAAGCTTTGTCTCGGGTGTACCCAGCCGTGTGAGGTGTGAGGTGTCAGTCTGCACCTAGTGGGGGATGTCTCCCAGTTAGGCTTCTCAGCGATCAGGGACCCACTTGAGCAAGCAGTCTTTCCGTTCTCAGATCTCAGCCTCTACACTGGGAGAACCACTGCTCTCTTCAAAGCTGTCAGACAGGGACATTTACCTCTGCCTTTTGTTTAGCTATGCCCTGTCCCCAGAGGTGGAGTCTACTAGTAGTCTGTTTATTTTACATATGGATCTACCACATTTTATTTAACATTCCTCGGTTGATGGACATATGGGTTGTTCCCACTTTTTGATTATTATGAGTAATGCTGCTATGAACATTTGTGTACAAGTTTTTGTGTGAAGAGTAAGAATATATGTTTTATTTCCCTTGGGTATATACCTAGGAGGAGAATTGTTGGGTCATATGATAACTCTTACTCTTGTAAGAATCACCAGAATGTTTCCAAAGCTATACCATTTAACTTTCTCACCAGCCATGCCTGAAGTCTCGAAATTCTCTCTCTCCTCACCAATAATAGGTATTATCTGTCTTTTTGATTATAGCCCTCTTGGTTGGGAAGTGGTATTTCACTGTTACTTTGATTTGCATTTCTGTGATAACAAATGATGTGGAACATCTTTTTGTGTGCTTATTAGCTACTTGTATTTCTTCTTTTGGTACATGTATGTTTAAATCCCTTGCCCACTTTATCATTGGGTTGTTGGGTTTTTAAATTGTTTGATTGTAAGAGTTCTTTGTATATTCTGGATGCTAGGTTTTTTTTTTATCAGTGACATGATTTACGAATATTTTCTCCCATCTTGTGGATTTTCTTTTTACTTACTTGATAATGCATTTTATTTTGTAATTTAATGTGTTTTATTTTTTGAGACAGAGTCTCACTCTGTTGCCCAGGCTGGAATGCAGTGGCACAATCTCGGCTTGATGCAACCTCTGCTTCCCAGGTTCAAGTGATTCTCATGCCTCAGCCCCCCGAGTAGCTGAGATTACAGATGTTTACCACTACACTAGGCTAATTTTTGTATTTTTAGTAGAGATGGGGTTTTGCCATGTTGGGCAGGCTGGTCTTGAACTCCTGGACTCAAGTGATCTGCCCATCTTGGCTCCCAAAGTGTGGAGATTACAGGTATGAGCCTCTGCCCCTGGCCTTTTTATAATGTTTTTTAATGCACAAATGTTTTTAATTTTTATGATATTAAATTTATTATCTGTTCTTTTATTCCTTGTGCTTTTCATGTCTTACCTAAGAAACTGTAGCCTCATCCAAGGTCATGAAGATTTTATATCTATGTCTTCTTCTAAGAGTTTAATAGTTTTAGCCCTTATATTTAGGTGTTTGATCCATTTTGAACTGATTTTTGTATATGGTGTGAAGGGGAACTCTGACTTCATTCTCATGCATGTAAATATCCAGTTGTCTATCACCATTTGTTGAAGAGAGTATTCTTTTCCCATTAGATGGGAAAATCACTTGATTGTAATGTGAGGGTTTATTTCTGGACTTTCAGTTATCTTTCATCGATTTAAATGTCCACCCTTAGCCACTTTCCTCACACTTTTCATTCCTATAGCTTTGTAATCAGTTTTGAAGCCAAAACTGACTACTAAGTGTGAGTCCTCCAACTTTTTCTTTTTTCAGGATTGTTTTGGCTATTCTTTGTACCTTGCATTTCCACATGAATTTAATGATCAGCTTGTTCATGTCTGCAAAAAAGGCAGTTGGAATTTTTATCGGGAGATTATGTTGAATTTGTGGATTAATTTGGGGAACATTGCCATCTTAACAATATTAAATCTTCCCATCCATGAACACAGGATGTCTTTCCATTTATTTAGGGCCTGCCTGCCTGCCTGCCTGCCTGCCTTC
>NW_012106775.1:754418-756711 GCF_000951045.1 Mandrillus leucophaeus
TCGTGATCCGCCCGCCTCAGCTTCCCAAAGTGCTGAGATTACAGGTGTGAGCCACTGTGCCCGGCCAGGTCTTTCATTTCTTTCAACAGTATTCTGTAGTTTTTAGTGTACAAGCGTTGTACTTCCTTGATTAAATTTGTAAATATTTTATTTTTGCTGCTTTTGTAAGTGAAACTGTTGAGCTTTGGGATCTTTTTTTTTTGTTTCTGTTTTTTCCCTTAGCAACAGGGTCTCAGTGTATTGCCCAGGTGGAGTGCAGTGGCTATCCACAGGGGTGATCATAGTGCGCTATATCCTCAAACTTCAAGGCTCAAGTGATCCTCCTGCCTCAGTCTCCACGTAGCTAGGACTGCAGACATTTGTCACTGCAACTGGTGGGGAGCACTGGAGTCTTGAGCAAATTTAGCTTTCAATTTCTATGCATGTTAAATGGAAATTATTAGGTTGGTGCAAATGTAATTGCCGTTTTTGCAGCTGAAAGTTATAGAGCCAGACGCGGTTGCTCATGCTTGTAATCCCAGCACTTTGGGAGGCCAAGGTGGATGGATCACTGGAGGTCAGGAGTTTGAGACCAGCCTGCTGACATGGTGAAACCTGTCTCTACTAAAAATACAAAAATTAGCTGAGCGTGGTGGCCAGCGCCTGTAATCTCAGCTACTCGGGAGGCTGAGGCAGCAGAACCACCTGAACCTGGGAGGCGGAGGTTGCAGTGAACTGAGATCGTGCTACTGCACTCCAGCCTGGGCGACCTAGCCAGACTCCTGTCTCAGAAAAAGGGGGGAAAAATAACCAAAACCCAAACAACAACAAAAAAGAGGAAAAATGGGTTGAAAGTTAATGTGAGTTGAGAGTTAGGGGCACTAATTCTTATGCTTTTTTTTTTTTTTTAAATGTCTTGTTTTCTTATACATGTAAATAGCCTCCTAGAATAATTTTACCACCTCTTAACATAATAAAGTTTATTTTTGAGATGATTGGGTGGGTGTTGGCTTACCAAAGAAGTTAGAAATCAGACATTCATTGCCTTGGTGAATTCACTGTTGTTTGTATGCAAAAATTGCAGATGAAATTAAAACATCTTAATTTTTGACTTTTTTTTTTTTTTTTTAAAGACAGAGTGTTGCTCTGTCACCCTGGCTGGCATGCAGTGGCATGATCTCAGTCTTCGCTCTCACTGCAACTTCCACCTGCCAGGTTCAAGCGATTCTTGTGCCTAAGTCTCCCAAGTAGTGGGGATTACAGGCATGTGCCACCACACCCGGCTAATTTTTGTATTTTTAGTAGAGATGGAGTTTCATCATTATTATCCAGGCTGGTCTCGAATTCCTGACCTCAAGCAGTCTGCCCACTTCAGCCTCCCAAAGTGCTGGGGTACAGACGTGAGCCACTGTGCTTGGCTTAATTTTTGACTTTGTACATGCCAATATCAGTGAACCAAGTAGTTTCAGTTGTCTTTTAATTAATATCTGGTATGAGAAAACTATCTCTTAAGATTATAAAAATACTTATTTTTTCTGAGTATTACTCTATGATGTAATTTGTAAAATTTATGTGTTGTATCAGTAAAATAAATGATGCTCATATTTTAAGAATAATGCAGGAAAAGCTTTAAAACTTGGCCTCATACTGAACACAGCATTGGGTGTCAGCTTGAGTGTAACAGCTCATAGCTATCTAAGAACTTGTGTTACTTCTTCTGTCTGCTTGACAGAGTCAGGGAAAAAGAGGCTTTGTTCTGTCAAGAGGCCGGATTAACTATTAGTGATACTTTGCTGTAGTGAGTGAGAAACCTTTAGATAGTTTTCAGAGACTGGTTTCACCGCATTTCATTGCTAACAGGGGAATGATGGTGAGAGGAATAAAATTAGGAATTTATTTAATACATTGTTGTATTTAGTTCTGAAATTTTATACCAAAACACTGGTAACAAACAGTTTTGGTGAACTGTGAAGTTTTAGTGTATCCTTGAGGCCTTTAGACTGGGTGGTCTGAGGTTCCTCTCTGCCTTCTTGCTTCTTGGCTTTCTTTCACACCCTCCTGGGGGTAAGGGAAATAGGGATCCCATTTTTGGAGAGAATGACTCACTTTTCTTGCCAGAACTTAGAAATCAGTGGCAAACCCCTTTCCTTTTGAACTAGTATTTCTCTTGGGTTATAAATTGTACCCAGAATAATAATTTTAAAAGTAACAGAAAAACGTTCCTCTCAAACAGAGTTTCTCATAAGTGGTACCAGCGTCTACCTTGAAAGTTCTAAATCAGAAACCTAACCAGCCTGAGACTACCTCCTTTTCC
>NW_012106775.1:756771-760718 GCF_000951045.1 Mandrillus leucophaeus
CCCCCCCGCCCTCTGGCACCCCCACTGTAAAGTTTGGAGTGAACATGACATAGTCTATGGGCACTGTGTTCAGGAGCACAAACGATCTTGCTGTGGAATTGCAGCAGGGGAAAGCTGGTACTGGCAAAGGCTGCGTTTAAGGAAGTGGGTGGAACTGGGACTTCATCTTGAAAAATGAAATCACAATCTGAAAGTAAGCCTCTTTTATTTAAAAAACTTAAATTGTAATAGAAAATATGTACTTATTTTTAGAATGAACTAAGTTTATACCAAGTGTTGATTGTTTTTGGTGTACATTTCCATACTAAGTTGTGTAATAACATGATTGGACATCTTTTGGGTTATAATGCAGCCATAATGAAGGGCATTTTTACAATTTTTTTTTCTTTTTTTCTTTCTTTCTCTCCTTCTTTCCCCTTTCCCCTTTCCCCTTCCCCTTTCCTCTTTCCCCTTCCGCACTCCCCCTTACTTCTTTCCCCTTCTGCCTTCCCCCTTTTCCCTTTTCCCTTTCCCCTTTCCCCTTTCCTCTTTCCTTTCTTCTTTTTCTTTCCTTCTTCATGGAGTCTTGCTCTGTTAACCAGGCTGGAGTATAGTGGTATAGTCTCAGCTCACCGCAACCTCCGTCTCCTGAGTCCAAACGATTCTCTTGCCTCAGCTTCCCAAGTAGCTCGGACTACAGCCATGTGTCACAACGCCTGGCCTTTTTTTTTTTTTTTTTTTTTTTATTTTTATTAGAGATGGGGCTTCACCATGTTTGCCAGGCTGGTCTCGAACTGCTGACCTCAGGTGATATCCTAAAGTGCTGGGATTACAGTTGTGAGCCACTGCCCCTGGCCTCATTTTTGCAAATTAAGGGCTTTGTTATGTATTCTCTTTCAGTCTCTAATAATCAGATAATTATCTTTTCTTTTTGAAACAGAGTCTCACTCACCCAGGCTGGAGTGCAGTGGCATGATCTCAGCTCACTGCAACCTCTGCCTCCGGCTCAAGCTATTTTCCTGCCTCAGCCTCCGTAGTAGCTGGAATTATAGGCATGCTCTACCACACCTGGCTACTTTTTGTATTTTTAATAGAGACGGGGTTTCACTTTGTTGGCCAGGCTGGTTTCGAACTCCTGATCTCCAGTGATCTGCCTGCCTCAGCCTCCCAAAGTGCGGGGATTACAGGCATGAGCCCCACCGCGCCCGGCCTCAAATAATTATTCTTGAGGCACTTAGCGTGTTATTGTCCTTGTTGATTTTTCTCTTCATTTACAAACCTCATAAACTTCTCCTCTATCCTCATTTATCAATGATTTTGCCTGGAACTCTAGAATTTCTTTAGTATTTTCTGTCAACTTTGTCACTTTTTTCATCTTTTGCAGATTTTAAGTTTTCACTTGGCCCTAGATTTGTATTTTATTGAATTGTTAGACTGTGTGATTATTAATGAGCGTGACAAAGGATTTTGATGGGTGGGGATAAAAGTTAGTGATAATTGGGGATAGTTTTTTGAATGCTCAGTTTACCAATGATGATTTTTATGTTTGCAGAATTTCTGCTTTTCTGTGAATTCTTATAATAGAGGACTTCAGTAATGAACACTGGGATAGCACTCCCTTTTAAGGCTAAACTAGCCTTAGCAGATGTTGGTCAGTTAATCATCCACCCTCCTAGATTACGCAGAGGAATTGCTTTATTCTTGCACCTTTGTGAACATTCCCTTATGAGTCAGTCAGTTTTGAGTCAGGACCTCAATACGTGGCTTCAGATAGTAGTATCAGAAATTGGCAGCTGAGCCAGAAAAGCCTCTGCGGGCCTTTTGCATTTCAGTGAGAAGTCTCTTAAAAATACTAAGTTGGAGACACCAAGAAGGGCTCTGTAAGCATGTATCCCGAGGCAGTAGAATGTGTAAACATGTGAAATAGAAGAAGCAGTTAATTGGCAGTGGCAGGAGAAGTAGAATTAGGATGGGAGAGGTGTTGAAACCCCAGAATAGTGGAGCATTAAAGTGGAGAACTATCCCACTGAACACCTGAAAGTATTGATTTGGGAGCTGCTCTGACTTCTGAAGAAGCGTGTGGTTTTGAGGCCTGCTGAGGCATTTTCCTCTTAACTTCTAGGTATATTCTTGCAGTATTAACCTGTCATTTCAGGCAACCTTAACTACTCAGGAGGCTGAGGTGGGAGGATTGCTTGAGCCCAGGAGTTTGAGACCCCAGTGAGCTATAGTTGCACCATTGCACTTCGGCTTCGGTGACAGAGCAAGACTCTGTCCCTTAAAAAAAAAAAAAACTTCCTTATGTACACCCCAAACAAAATTAAGTTTGTGGATGATTATGTAAAGAATTTGGCAAGTGAAAGGAAGCTTATTAAATTTGCCAGAATTATTCCCATGGAAAAAGGACGTAGCTCTAAGAATTTAGGTAGAATAATCTGCCCAGTTATTATGTCTTTTTAAATTTCCACTTCATGTAAGTCAGAGTCCTCATGCTCAGGTTTAGTGATCTGAATGACAAAGGAGCATATCATGCCCACAGCTTCCGTGTGTTCTTATGCTCCCCTCACTCCTAGGATTCTAGGTAGATTCAGGGTGGCTCCATTTTTCTCATAGGATGTCTCTATCTTTGAAGCACCACCCCTATGGGACGTCATTCTGAGTAGAGTTACTGGTGATCTGCTGCTCCTCATCAGGGTTCCAGGGGCTTGGCTTAATGCTGGACTGATAGCCCTTAGTGTTGCAGGAGCCTTAAACTTCTAGTGTGTTACAGCGTAGACAGGTGAAGTGTTAGAGCTACTAGGCCATTAACTGAAGAGTTAAAAACTATTCATCTTCATAAGGAGTTTGAGTATCTTTTAAGGTGTGAGTAAAAATGAGAATAAAAGAGTTATGAGGAAGATCTGTAGGTTTGATCAAGAGAATGAATAGGGAAATCACAGTGAATTGTTGGCTTTGAGGGATGTATATAAGGGGATGAATAAGAAGAGTATCATACCCCAAATGATTAGTTGTTTTAATCAGGAAAGCTGATTAATAAGGATGATTTGAATTGATTGAAGATATAAGAAAATAGCATTTTAAAAACTGATTTAAAATAAGGTTGAAATGTCCTACTGTTACCAAAATGCCAGGGGTCTGGTGTAGGTCCTGCTGCTCTCCACACAGAAAGTGAATCACTGGCTGGGCACGGTGGCTCATGCCTGTAATCCCAGCACTTTGGGAGGCCGAGGCAGGTGGATCACTTGAGGTCAGTTTCTGTGTTTATCCAAAAGAACAGCCTATGGGACTATTGGGTGGGTTTTACTATTTGGGTTGTTGAGGTTCTTGGAAATTTTACTGTAGGTCTCAGCAACAGTAATCTTCTGGAGAGGATGAAGAATGTGATTGCCTCCAGTAGTTTACCTTCTTGCCCGTTAAATTTCCCCTTTATAAATTCATGTGGTTCAGCTATTATATGATCTCTGAGGATCAGTCTAGTTCTAAAATTGCTTGGATCTTTGATTAAGTGTATCTGGAGATGTATATTTAAGAATAAATTGACGTAGCTCAGTTGTAACTAACATTAGATTGACTGTAACAGGCTGAGAAGATTATGAAGGTGTCAACAACCAGTGTCTGACATGCCAGGCTGTCTGAATTGAACAGTCAGGTGCCTGTCCTTAGGGAAGCAATGGTCTCATGGGGACTGAAACAAGTAATTTATGTATTTTAGTAATTTGGTAATGCAAATATAGAGACGTAGAGGAGGTGAACTTAATTCTGGGAAGGTGTTTGTGTGGAGGGAACATTTGGGACTGGGATTAGAAAAGTGAGTTGGGTAGCTGGGAGTGGTGGTGCCCACCTGTAATCCCAGCTACTTGTGGGGCTGAGGCAGGAGAATCATTTGAACTTGGGAGGCAGAGGTTGCAGTGAGCTGAGATTCCACCACTACACTCCACTCTGGGTGACAGAATGAGACTCTGTCTCAA
>NW_012106775.1:761023-774180 GCF_000951045.1 Mandrillus leucophaeus
TCCTGCCTCAGCCTCCTGAGTAGCTGGGACTACAGGCACCCGCCACTGTGCCCGGCTAATTTTTTTTATTTTTAGTAGAGACGAAGTTTCACCGTGTTAGCCAGGATGGTCTTGATCTCCTGACCTTCGTGATCCGCCTGCCTCGGCCTCCCAAAGTGCTGGGATTACAGGTGTGAGCCACTGTGCCTGGCCGGGAAGGATACTTCAGATGAGACTGGGGAAACTAGCCTGGGATCCCTGAAACATTTGAGGTTTGGTAAGGCAATGGCATTGCTGTTCACTGAGATCAGGAGTATAAAATAAGACATTAGGTTTATAAGTTCATGGGTTCAATTTTAGACATTGCATTCAAGCCATGCAGCGACTGTCTAGGTGAAAATGTCAAGTAGGGGTTGGAGGATATGTGGTTCTGGGTTGTAGGAGAGAATATTGGGCTGGAAACTAAGATACAGTTATCATCAATGCCCTGTAGTTCTTGATGATGAGGGTGTATGTAGATAGAAGGGTCAGTGAGTGAAAAGAGGGTCCTTGTAGGTATCACCAGCATTTAAGGGCTTGCATGGAAGATAATGGTCTTGCAAAGTACCCAGAGTTAGGAGGAGAAAGCAAATGTAAAAGCATTAAAAAAAGCCACAAAAACTTATGTCCTCCTATAATGTTATTTAGCAGTTAAAAAACAAAATTATGACTAAAAATAAAGCAACTATAATTTAAAATGTTTATTCAAACTACACAGGAACTGCTTGCCTATTTTCTGTGTGAAATAAGCAAGTGTGGTCTTAAGGTGGGAGTAGGGCAGATGGTAAAGGATTGATTAAAGGCTGAGATGTAGAAGGAGCTGTTGAGTGTACTGTCAAGCATTTTCAGATTACATCCATAGGGAATACAACTATTAAATAAACAAGTTGATGGATTTTTTTGCACTCATTGGTCTAAATGTATACATGGAGACAGTGGGTGCTGCTTTGGAAGAAGCAAGAAGTGGTAAGCAAGAGAGTCATTTTAGAATTGTGAGGATGCGTCATTTTAAAATGACAAGAGAGTCATTTTAAAATCTGACTTGTAAAAGCAGACTGGATTTCTATATCAATTCATAGAACAAAATAAATTCTGGAAGTTTCTAAGATTTACATGCAAATACTATTATAAAGCATATTAGAGGAAAATTGGATGAAAATTTTAAAAACTTTCGTGTGAGGAACACGTTTCTAAGTTTATCAGGAACACCAGAATTTAACAAGTAAAAGATTAGTTGATTTCATTACAGAAAAATAAAGTGTATAGGGTCCCAGATACTACCCTGGAAGTAATTGAAAAAAATTCCAAAACAACTGACTGATTGAGGGGGAAGTGTTTGCAGTGTGTGTAAGAAGGTGTCCTGAGCATGGTCAAGGGAACGGATGGCTCAAGAGGTGGACGTTCAAGAGTCTGTGGATTGAGGAGCCTGGAGTCCATAGCCAGGTCTTTTGTAATAAGTCATGTCAGTATGGAAATCCAGGTACCCCCGATTATGGCAGATGTTGTGGTGGAATGGAAATCAGTTAAATGGCTTCTGGAATTCTTCACGAACGTGGGGAATTACCAGACCTATGGATGATATGGACAGGGAGGAGTTGATGGTAGCATAGATGGAATATGTGGGCCTAAAAGGATACAGTATCAGAGTGTTAACGTTCCTTGATTTCTGAGTCCTTCTGAAGCTATGAACAAATCTGAAGGTTTAGAGATAAGGTGAAAATGAAGTTAGAAACCTTTTCATGTATTATTAGAATCCTCTTTGGTTGGAGCTTCCAGTGTCACCAGAGTATGGTTTATAGCTTGAACTTTTCTTTCCAGTGTTTACAAGATAGGCATTAACTTCATTAGAGCTGTGTAATTTAATCTTGGCCTTTTTCATCTTAAGTGCATTGATTTACATCGGTATACTGAAGTGTGAACTTTTTGTTGTTTTGGAATAAAAACTTGCCATGATGAAGATGGATTCAAGTGTAATCTCTTTTCTGAAGCAGCGAGTTAATTCATGGAACACAATTCTCTAGAAAGGGAGGCTGAGATACAGATTAAAGTTAAGTTCCCACCTGTACTAACACTACAGTGATAAAAAGGGGGATGTTGAGGTTGATGAGAAGAAGGAGAAGGTGGATTTAAACTATGGAAAAACCATTTAACATTGGACAGGCCTCGTATCCTTCATTAACTCGTTCAGTAAATAATCATTGAGAGATGAGGCAGGGAAGGCTCACCACATCCCAGGCACAATCTGCTTTACTTTCATGGGTTATTTCATTAAATCCTCGCCACAGCCTTTCAGATATATGTTATTATCCTCATTTTACAGGAGAGGAGATAGAGGCTTTAGAGAGTTTAAGTAATTTCCCCAAGGTCATATAGCTATTAAAAATGGCAGAGGAGGCCTGGTATGGTGGTTCACACCTGTAATCCCAGCAATTTGGGAGGCTGAGGCGGGTGGATCATCTGAGGTCAGGAGTTCAAGACCAGCCTGACCAACATGGTGAAACCCTGTCTCTACTAAAAAGACAAAAAATTAGCTGGGTGTGGTGGTGAGCGCCTGTAATCCCAGCTACTCTGGAGGCTGAGACAGGAGAATCGCTGGAACCCGAGAGGCGGAGGTTGCAGTGAGCCGAGATTGTGCCATTGCACTCTAGTCTGGGCAAAGAGCGAAACTCCATTAAAAAAAAAAAAAAAAGAGGCAGAGGAGCCTCTTCCTAAATCCAAGGCAGAGTCTGAGTTTCTAACACCCTGCTCCTTCCAAAACAAGGGGAGGGGCCCTGCTGAGGGCTCACGGTGGTGCCACGTGCCTGATCCTCAAGGTGAGTCTCAGCACCACCCCACCTATAGGCGCTGTGCTCTCCTCTCCCGGTGGCTAGGCAGCTTGGCTACAGCCTATGGTAGATTCTGCTCTCTCATCAGCTATTCTTGCCGCTTTTACAATGCTTATTGAAGTTATAAGCTTAAAAATTTGGGGAAATTCCTTATTTTAACAACACTGAGAGGATATTTCTGTAAAGGTCCATTGTATTTTATAAAACTAATTTTTATTCTTTTTTCTTTTACATCTTCTCATATTCAACTTTGATTTATATAGTCAACATTTTAAAAAATTAAAATTTGCTTTACTGCTTTAAATAAAAAAAAAACTATTGAGGTCTATTTTGAAATCCTGATACTGTTGAAAACATTTTATTGGCACTACTTTATTTTTAATATGTGAACTTTTTATTATGAAAGCACACTTCAGTTTTAAAAATCCAGTTGGAAATACTTGTTAGGGGTAGGAAAACATCTTTACACATGAAATAGTCTGGGTAATAGGACCATGTCAGTTTTATTAACTTAAAATTATGTGCTTTGAGTCAGTCGTTGATGTTTTAAAGGAAACGTATTAGATTGTCTTATTATCTTTTTCCCTCTCTTATTTTCACCCTTCCTTCCCTTTTAGTCTATTACCTCCCTTCCAAATCAGTATCAGCAATGATCTTTTAATTAAGTTGAACTGGCGCTTACATTCCTGTTTTAGATGTGTATTGTCAGTCCTTTCCTAAAAGGACAAGTATATTATCCCTACTCGGTAAATGGGTGTTGCTGTTCACTTATACTGTACTGCTAAGGAGGAGGGGAAAATTAAGGTATAAAATAAAAAGTCTCTTTCTAGAGGAGTTAGGGACACTAGATGTTAAATGTGTCTGTAATTAAACACAATCAAGAAATTAAAGGTTAAACATTTTGAAATCTATACATTGGGGTTCTGGTTTAATATTTCATTCTTAAGTGACAAAAATGATTCACTGAGCCATATTTTTTAGGGCTAGTGAAATAGAAACAGCCAAGGGTTGCATATCTGTTTATTACAGCCTGTGACGTGAATACCCAGGCTTCTCAAATGATCTAGTATATTTAATTCAGATGTTCAAAATGTCTTGTTTGTATTTTATTTTGCTAAATTGAAAATCATCTTGTAGAGCCATGCTAGTTCTACCTTAAAAAAGAAAACACCCCTCTGCTTTAAAGAAATGGTACTTCCTGCTTTCATAAACAGTCATGTGCATAGTTTAGCAAGGCCTGATGCCTCTGGAGCTTTTTCCCTTTATAGCACCATTGAATCCCAGTCCTAACAGAAGTACTGCGAATCTTGTGGCCTCATTCTGAACAAAAGGGATTAGAGAAGAAAAATCTCTTGATATAAGGCTTGAAAGCAAGGGCAGGCAATCTTGGTTGTGAATATTTTCTGATTTTTCCAGAAATCAAGCAGAAGATTGAGCTGCTGATGTCAGTTAACTCTGAGAAGTCGTCCTCTTCAGAAAGGTACAGCTACATCTCTTGCATGAACAATTAATGGTGTAGCATTGCTAAGAAACAAACCAGGACATATTTTTTTTTTTTTTTTTTTGGTCAAGTTTGCTATATAACGTATTGTCCTGCATGCTGGTATTGTGCTGTATTGAAGATGTGTATTTGGGCAAGCTGTTCTGCTTTTGCAAAGGGTGATTGATTTTTTAAAGAAAAATTGTAAAGCCTAATCAGCTGCAGCATGCACACCATAACACAGCAGACCGCTGGTTCATGTGTGACAGCTGTTGAAGGCTTTAAAAATAATTTAGCTAAAAAGCAAAAAAGAAAATCTTGCTTTTTGAAAGGGAAATACTGTGAGGTTTTCTTCCTACATTTTGAGGTTGCTGCTTTACAGAATTACGAAGGTTATTTGTAAAATGTAGGTTAAAAATACTTGATTTGGGGTTGTAATACATGTTTATTCTTATATGGTAAGGGAGTGCCATTTGTAAATAGCTTAGGAATTGCAAACCCACAGATTAGTCACATTCTGAAAGAGAGATATGATGCTTCTTCAAGTCTGTGCTAGGAAATGGAACAGTCACTGCATGCAGTAATGGTTCATGCCTGCAGGTAAGGACAAAATGACTCAGAAGTATTTTTAAAGCAATTATTTTATCTGTCAATCATGTGATTATATCTGTAAAGAGATATTTCATTAAAATGACTGTTTTGCCTTATAAAAAGCATTAAGATATTTTTATCTGAAATCAGAAATAAGGCTATAGTTGCCTATTTTGATATGCAAATATTGTGTTCAGTTCTGTTTACCAAAATTGTGTATACTACATAATGTCTTAAATTGAGGTTCTTGGGCATACAGTTGATGCTTACCTTTCTCTTGGTTACCTAGTAGGTTATACTTAATATTGATCTTTTATACTTAAGGTATATGTTGATTTATCTTTTTCTAGGGTTAGTTTGCAGGGTTATCTTTTTTGTTCATAGATGTAATATTTAGAAAAAAATGGAGAAATAATGTGATAGTTAAAGAATGATACAGAAAAAATACAAAAAAATATGAGTTGAAGAACCTACCATGGTAAAATGGATTTATTTAAAGTATGCTAGTATATGAAGGACATAATCTGATGTAAAATTATTTTAAATTGATTTATTAGTATAATCGGGGGAAAAGCTTCTGGCTATAACTTAGGGCATCACAAATAAAAACGATGTTACTGCTTTTGTTAGAGACTGAAAGTAGAAGATTTTAGGACTGCCAGTGTTTATTTTTGTGTGGCTTCTAACTTCTGGTTTGTGGCTAGCCATCTGATCTTAAGCATTCTGTTTGCTGAAATGAGAAACAGTCTTCAGCCTTGTGAACATTCTGCCAGTAAAATGGTGGTGATGGGAAGGGGAGAAGAGGGTGGTGTGCATAGTGAACAAGCTAGGTGTCAGCTGTAATGTTAGTTTTGTACTAGGAAGAGCACACTTAATGAGATGACAGTAATAATTACGTTAGCTTTTTGGAGTATCACAAATTCTTTACTGATAAATTGAGAGTTGGACAGAGTGGCTGAATATTATTGAGAAACAAATTAGGAGTGGATGAGGTTTTCTGGCTAAAATACATTGTGTGAGGAAAGGTACTCTAAGATATTTTGGTGATTTTTATTTACTTACCTACACTCTGGTGGTTATTTTATTTACTTACCTACACTCTGGTGGTTATTTGAAGGAAAGGGAGGACGCACGTGGTCATAATGTTAAAGTTTAGAAATCAGCCACTATTGCTTATAACTTCATACACAGTTTTACCAGAGATATAGTTTATGTATTATTATTTCATGGCCATTGTGCTATCCTGACTTAATGATTGATAAATGTAGCTTGTAAATCAGACAACATTTTGCAAACATGGAAGCTGTTTGATTAATGTAGATATATTAAAACAAGAAGGTACTCTCCCTCACCCCTACTTTTTATTAAAAGTCATATAGTAATGAACAGTGAAATCATTTGCCTTTTTAATTTGTTTGGAGGAACTGGAAAAATAAGAATCTGAAGTTTAACAAGAATTTATGGCTTGTAACAGTATATCCCATCCAGGAATTAATACCTTATAATATCATGTAGCATTATCATTACATTCTTCAATTGCTTGTTCACCAGTCCAGCTAAGAATTTTAAGAATTTTTGCTTTCACTTAAAAAAAAAATTAAAGTTAATGGTTTGAAGCATGGTGCTCTAAATCTTAGAGATATTTGGAATTTGCATATAGTCAGTGTTCCCATCTATCTACTGGTAGAAAAGATGAAGAAATCTGACTTCTTTAGTGGGGGAGAAACTGCTTGATTGTAAACAAACCAAAAGTTATTGTTCACCACCACTGATTTTGTTCCTGCAGTATAGAATGATCTTTTGATAATTCAGAAAACTGGGTAGAGAAAAGTACCTCTAAATACAAAATATAAATGCAAAAATGCTGATGTGATTATTTCTAGTAATTTTTCATCTCATTTGTATCCTTCCAAAAGAACTACTAGTCTTGCAAGAGCTTAGTATTGGTTGAATTGTTTTTGTTCAATTTTGTAAAATGGGAAAAGCAAAACAACCTAATTTATTTTTGTAGAATCTTAAGAGTCCTTCATTGAAAAATACACATACGATTTGAAGTAAGATTATAATGTAATTTGAAGGTTGTTTGGGGGGATAAATTGGAAAATATTGTTATCCTAATAGATCTCAATAACACCTTGAAATCTAAAATTATGTTTTTACCTTGAATGGAACAGTGGAGGTCTGTAGAATGCCATTTTGTAGGGGAGTTATGGAGTACTTCTGTTCTGAATGGCTGACTCCTAAGAACAAAACTATCAGGGTTACAAAAAATTAGTTTATTTTTTGGTTGTGTTTTGTGTTTTGAAGAGAGAGAAAAAAATTCAGCATACCCATTTTAAAAGTTAAGAGCAGAGAATGCTATTGAATGAATTTTTAAAAAAATGCCTAATGATGAATAAAAAATGATGTATGTAATAGTTAAGAGGAAGATGTTTGCTGCAAGACAGTACCCTCTGGAGATTTTAGGGGTAAATCCTACTACAAGTATATTCATTTTTTTGAGTGCCTGTTGAATGAATGAATGAATTCATCTTGAATATACTAGAGTCGGTGCTAGACACATTTTTACTCCCTTGTTTATTCCTATTTACAGTAATAAATGTGAATATCTGATTAAAAAAAAACTAGGTTTTCAAGTTCTTGTTTCTTTATTTTTCCCTTTCTTAGCTAGAGCACTTATGGAATTTATGGGGTAATGTGTGTGGGGGAGAGTAGTAGTAGTAATAACCATAATAGCTAAAAAGGTATAGTACAGTTGTCCCTTGGTGTCCAAGGGGGATTGGTTCCAAGACCCCCGTAGATGCCAAAATCCACAGATGCTCAAGTCCTTCATGTAAAATGGTGTAGTATTTGCACATAACCTGTGTGCTTCCTCACATATGTTTAAAAACATCTCTAGATTACTTACAATACCTAGTACAATGAAAACACTCTGTAAATAGTTGTTATATTATAGTTTAAAAAATTTGTATTATTGTTGTATTTTATTTTTTATTGTTTTATATCCCAAATGTTTTTGATCTGTACTGGGTTGAATCTGTGGATGTGGAGGGCTGACTCTAATCATTTATTGAACAGTCTAGATACCAGTTCTGAGTGCTTTATAGGTGGAGAGAGGGAGGAGAAAGAGAGAGAGGGAAGGAGTGTGTGTGTTGTGTGGAGAAGGAATGGTTATTGGGAAAACTCTTTAATAAATCATCCCAGAATAATCCTGGGTGAACAGAAGGTATTTTACTGTACTATCATTTTTGTCAAACTATATTGCTATTTCTTCAGGGAACTCATGTAAAAAAATTGTATGATTCTTAATCAGTAAAGAAATTTGAGCCCAGAGTGGTCAGAGCTGATTTCCAATCTGTCTAGGGTAAACCCAAGTAGGGCTGAGGAGTTTGTGAGATGAGGAGATCTGAGAAGCTGAGACTGTGTTCATATATAGCATTGCCCACATCTGTTGTTGTTAAGTGTGAGTGGATGTTGTTTTAATTAATAAACTTCACAATGAACTAAAAATTAATAACTCATAACAGTGTTATATAGGTTTGCATTTTCTCAGGGAACAGATACTGAAAGGATAATTTTTTTTTGGCATGTTTGTGGGTTTTTGATGTATTTTAGTGTTTAAAGGGAAGTCTTTATACTTGTAGCTCAGTAGATAAGAACTCCTAGCCTAGATCCTTAACATTCCAGTTAGCTAGCAAATACTGAATTCACAAATTGTAGCTGTCTTGTACAGGAGAGGAGAGAAACAGAGAGGGAGAGAGTGTTAGAGTAATATTTATGCTGTGGCCTATACTCTACCAATGCTGAATAAAAAGGATTGGTGAGAATTGATAGAGATTGTGTGTTGTCTCTTCTCCAATATAAGGGCATTTCAAATCCATAAAGAACCCAGGCTGTTTTTGTGTATGTATTTTAATTGTTCTCTTCTTATTTTGGTGCCTCTTATGCAAAGGTGAAAATGATATATAGTGATGTGTGGATGCAGAGAGCAAAAAGATATACCTGAAAAAAATAAGGAGAAAGGAAGGGAGAACATTCAAAAGTGAGGAAGGTACCAGAGGAAGAGAGAAAGAAGTAAAAAGGATCCTGGACCAAGATATCTTTGATTTGCTCTTAAGTTGATATATTTTCTTTTATGATGTGTGGTGGACTAAGAGCAGTTATAGGAGGAGAACCAAAGGGTCTTTCTTCATTGTTTCCCCCTCCTCCTCCCGTTGCAAAGACTAGGACAAACATTTGTTGGTTAACTATTTTTCCCTTTTCCAATCCCTGCTCTGCCACTGTTGGCTTTCTTTCTCTCCTTGTAGAGATGTACTTGTTCCCGAATGAGATGACATAGTGGTTGATTGTGTTGTCTTCTCATCGCTCAATTCTTTAATTTTTATTAGTATTTTTATTGAAGATACATATATGGGATAGTACACAGATCGTAGATCTTTATGAAAAACAATTTATTGAAACTTTTTTTTTTCAGGTTTTGTGTGTGTGTGTGTGTGTGTGTGTGTGTGTGTGTGTGTGTATGTTGTGCCTAAGAAATCTTTGCCAAGCCTGGATTCACTAATATTTTCTGCTAGATTGACTTTTAGGAGTTATAGGATCTTAACATTTAAGTCTGTGATTCATTTGGGGTTTTAGTATTAAGGTAAATACTGAGATTCGGTTTTTTGCATATGGCAATTCAGTTGTGTCTGTTTTTGAACATTATATAAATGGAAACCCTCTGGATATGCTTTTGGTCTGTTTTCTTCCGTTGTTACCGATATGAGGTTCATCCATGTTGTTGTGTGTAGTTGTAATTGATTCAGTCTCATGTCTATGCAGTATTCATGAATATACCTCAGTTCATTCATTCTGTTAATGAGCATTTGGGAGGCTTACAGTTTGTGGTTATTAGGGTAGTGCTGCTATGAGCATTTCTTTTTCTTTTTGAAATGGAGTTTCACTCTTTTGCCCAGGCCGGAGTGAAGCGGAGCGATCTCAGCTCACTGCAACCTCCACCTCTCGGGTTCAAGCAATTTTCCTGCCTCAGCCTCCAGAGTAGCTGGGATTACAGGCCTGCACCACCACGCCTGGCTAATTTTTGTATTTTTAGTAGAGACGGGGTTTTGCCATGTTAGCCAGGCTGGTCTCGAACTCCTGACCTCAGGTGATCCACCCACCTCAGCCTCCCAAAGTGCTAGGATTACAGGTGTGAGCCACCTTGCCCAGCCTGCTGTGAGCATTTCTATACATGCCTTTTGGTTAGTGAAGCTTGCATGCATTTGTTTAATATAATCCTAGAAGTGCAGTTGCTGAGTTTTAGTGGATATTGTCAGTTTTCCAAAGTGAAGGTACCACTCTCTACTTCTACCAACTGTGTATGCTCCGGGTTCTTTTCAATTTGGTATTGTATATATTTTTTTCCTTTGCTTCCTTCTCTCCTTTTCTCCCTTCCTTTTTCCTTGTTAGCATTCTGGTGGCTCTACCAGTGTTAGCCAGAGTTTGCACCATTTTGAGGAGGATTAGAAGCAGAAACTGGACTATTTCGGAACATCAGCGCTCATGAGGGGGAACAGAATTAGAAGTATATAGCAGTAAGCGACCCTAGGGTGGTGTTGTTGGAGACACTGCTTTCCCACGGACTGATGATAGTCTTGTAACTGGATTCTGGAGGCCGTGGGTATTAACATTAGTTTTCAGACTTGGTTTCAGTAGCAAAACCTTTCTTTCATCAAACCTTAATAGGAAGTTATGTAAAATACATAAAGAAGATGCTTGGTTTGGGAGCTGGGGAATGTAAATCAGAGCCGCAGTTTTTGATGCTTAGCCATCTCCCTTGGAGCCACTTCCTCGAGCTCCAGTCCTCTTTACTTCAAGCCCTTGAGGTAGGTAGGCCACCTTAGGTCTGACCAAGAAATGATGACATTTTGATAAGTTTTAAGCTGTTCCTAGTCTCTAAAATGTATGTATCATATACCTAAATAAAAGTGTAATGTTAGTTTCCAGTAAGAGACTGGACAGTGTTGTGATCTGATCTGGTTTTCTGTTGGCCATTATTTATTTGGTCTAGATGTAGTAGTTTCTACATTATTTTGTAATCAGTTTTGGTTCTGTTTACTGATGCTTCTTTGGAGGGTTGCTTACATTACAGCCAGAGCAAACCTTTCAGAACACAAATCTGATCAGGTAGGTCATTCCACGTTTAAAACCTTTCAACTGTCTTCCCCTTGTGCTTGGGAGTTCAGAAAAAAAACTACCTCGGTCAGTGAGTACCTCTTTTCTCTGTCCTCGTCTCCCTCTCCAGCCTTGTCTCATATATCTCTTCCTTTGGTCATGTCCTGGCTGTTTTGCTGTTCCCATCCCTCCTATCTCAAGGAAGCTCTGCCTGTATCAAATTACAGGACCATGTACTTCTCCTTTGTAGCATTTGTCACAGCTGCTGTTTGACAGTGGGGAGTATCAGTGACATTTGGTCTACTTACTGGCTTACTCACTGTTAACCCCACCTTATGATCTTATATATGGAAGTGCTTTCATCACAAAATGTCAACAAAACAAATAATGTTCATTTGCAGTTTACAAATTATGAGCTTTATAGGAAGACTTTATTGGTATGGGGAGTCATCTCTGTGGTATTGGCATAGATTAATAATCATAATCATAAGCTAATTTTGTTAACTTACAAACTGTCAAGGTTACAGGTCTTAGGTTTTTCTATTACCATAAAAGTACACAGCTTATTGTTACATTTATTTTTCATTTAATATACAATGGAAATTAAATTTGGACACACCATCTCTGTGCCAAAATGGCAACATCCAAGCATAGTCATTTACATCCCCAATATTAGTATTTTGTGTATCACTTTGGTGTTTTTTGGTCACATTTGCACTCCACACTGTATTTTTTTTTTTTTTTTTAATTTCTAGGGTACATGTGCACAACGTGCAGGTGTGTTACATAGGTATACATGTGCCGTATTGGTTTGCTGCACCCATCAACTCGTCATTTACATTAGGTATTTCTCCTAATGCTATCCCTCCCCCAGCCTCCCATCCCCTAACAGGCCCCAGTATGTGATGTTCCCCGCCCTGTGTCTTTGTGTTCTCGTTATTAAACTCCCACCTATGAGTGAGAACATGTGGTATTTGGTTTTCTATCCTTGTGATAGTTTGCTGAGAATGATGGTTTCTAGCTTCATCCACATCCCTGCAAAGGACATGAACTCACCCTTTTTTATGGCTGCATAGGATTCCATGGTGTATATGTGCCACATTTTCTTAATTTAGTCCATCATTGATGGACATTTGGGTTGGTTCCAAGTCTTTGCTATTGTAAATAAATAGTGCTGCAATAAACATACCTGTGCCTGTGTCTTTAGTGTAGCATGATTTATGATCCTTTGGGCATACACCCAGTAATGGGATCACTGGGTCAAATGGTATTTCTAGTTCTAGATCCTTGAGAAATCGCCACACTGTCTTCCGCAATGGTTGAAATAATTTACACCCCCACCAACAGTGTAAAAGCGTTCCTGTTTCTCCACATCCTCTCCAGCACCTGTTGTTTCCCGACTTTTTAATGATCACCATTCTAACTGGTGTGAGATGGTATCTCATTGTGGTTTTGATTTGTATTTCTCTGATGACCGATGATGATGAACATTTTTTCATATGTATGTTGGCTGCATAAATGTCTTCTTTTGAGAAGTGTCCATTCATATCCTTTGCCTACTTTTTGATGGGATTATTTGATTTTTTCTTGTAAATTTGTTTAAATTCTTTGTAGATTCTGGATATTGGCCCTTTGTCAGATGGGTAGATTGCAAAAGTTTTCTCCCATTCTATAGGTTGCCTTTTCACTCTTATGATAGTTTCTTTTGTTCTGCAGAAGCTCTTCAGTTTAATTAGATCCCGTTTGCCTATTTTGGATTTTGTTGCCATTGCTTTTGGTGTTTTAGTTATGAAGTCTTTGCCCATGCCTGTGTCCTGAATGGTATTGCCTAGGTTTTCTTCTAGGGTTTTTACGGTGTTAGGTCCTACATTTAAGTCTTTAATCCATCTTGAGTTAATTTTTGTATATGGTCTAAGGAAGGGATCCAGTTTCAGCTTTCTACATATGGCTAGCCAGCTTTCCTAGCACCATTTATTAAATAGGGAATCCTTTCTCCATTGCTTGTTTTTGTCAGGTTTGTCAAAGATCAGATGGTTGTAGATGTGTGGTGTTATTTCTGAGGCCTCTGATCTGTTCCATTGGTCTAGATA
>NW_012106775.1:774489-775413 GCF_000951045.1 Mandrillus leucophaeus
TAAGTTGGATTCCTAGGTATTTTATTCTCTTTGTAGTAACTGTGAATGGGAGTTCACTCATGATTTGGCTCTCCGTTTGTCTGTTTTTGGTGTATAGGAATGCTTGTGGTTTTTGCACGTTGATTTTGTATCCTGAGACTTTGCTGAAGTTGCTTATCATCTTAAGGAGATTTTGGGGTCAGACAATGGGGTTTTTTAAATATATAATCATGTCAACTGCAAACAGGGACAATTTGACTTCCTCTTTTCCTAATTGAATACCCTTTATTTCTTTCTCTTGCCCGATTGCCCTGGCCAGAACTTCCCACATTATGTTGAATAAGAGTGGGGAGAGAGGGCATCCTTGTCTTGTGCTGGTTTTCAAAGGGAACGCTTCCAGTTTTTGCCCATTCAGTATGATATTGGCTGTTGGTTTGTCATAAATAGGTCTCATTATTTTGAGATACGTTCCATCAATACCTAGTTTATTGAGCGTTTTTCGCATGAAGGACTTGAATTTTGTTGAAGGCCTTTTCTGTATCTATTGAGATAACCATGTGGTTTTTGTTGTTGGTTCTGTTTTTATGTGATGGGTTACGTTTGTTGATTTGCATATGTTGAACCAGCCTTGCATCCCAGGGATGAAGTGGACTTGATTGCAGTGGATAAGCTTTTAATGTGCTGCTGGATTCAGTTTGCCAGTATTTTATTGAGGGTTTTCACATAGGTGTTCATCATGGATATTGGCCTAAAATTTGCTTTTTAAAATTGTGTCTCTACCAGGCTTTGGTATCAGGATGGTGTTGGCCTGATAAACGTAAAAGCATGGTCATTTACAGCCCAGATATTAGTATTTTGTGTATCACCTTGGTTTTTTTTGGGTCACATTTGCACTCCACACTGTACTTTTTTTTTTTTTTTTTTTTTTTTTTTTTTTTTTTTTTT
>NW_012106775.1:775584-780102 GCF_000951045.1 Mandrillus leucophaeus
AGTGCAATGGCATGATCTCGGCTCACTGCAACCTCTGCCTCCCGAGTTCAAGCGATTCTCCTGTCTCAGCCTCCCGAGTAGCTGAGATTACAGGCGCATGCCACCATGCCCAGCTAATTTTTGTATTTTTAATAGAGATGGGGTTTCATCGTATTGGTCAGGCTGGTGTAGAACTCCGACTTCGTTATCCGCCAGCCTCCCCTGCCAAAGTGCTGGGATTACAGCTGTGAGCCCTTGCACCTGGCCTTATGTCATGCTTTTTTTTTTTTTGAGACGGAGTCTTGCTCTGTCACCCAGGCTGGAGTGCAGTGACACCATCTCGGCTCACTGCAACTTCTGTCTCCTGGGTTCAAGCGATTCTCCTGCCTCCCCTTCCCAAGTAGCTGGGACTACAGGCGTGTGCCAGCATGCTTGGCTAATTTTTTGTATTTTTAGTAGAGATGGGGTTTTACTGTGTTAGGATGGTCTCGATCTCTTGACCTCGTGATCTGCCTGCCTCGGCCTCCCAAAGTGCTGGGATTACAGGTGTGAGCCACTGCGCCCGGCCATGCTTTTTTATTTTTAAATTTCTTAAAATAAATATAAAACCTTTTAATGCTTTTTGAAGCTTAATTTTCTTTAAAAAGGAATCTTTATATCGCTACCAGAAATAGACAACCTGTATCGTTTGCCTTAAAAAGAAATTACTATTAAGTCCTATCTAGATTCTGTTGTCTGATAAAGGCTCCAAGTCTGAGCCATATACTCTCTGTGTTTACAAGGGAAGTTCAATTGGCAAGTGTCATAAAGGGACATAAATAATGTGTTAGCACCAAAGTGAGGCTTGTTCTCTTATACACCCAGATAGTTTGAAAGAACCCTGGAAAAGGAATAACTTCCTCAGTATTTGATTCAGTGTAATTCAATACCAGGTTTCAAGTATCCACTAAGATCATTTTGCATGGCAGCAGTGGCACTTCCTCTTCTCTTTGGGATCCTCTTCTCCTCCAGCAATGTAGATTATGATGAATTTATCAGGGAGGTTCTGAACAAATGCGAGCAGCTATTATAATAACAATAGCAACAATAAAAACTACTTTCAACAGTGATAGTGCAGATTCCTTTTGTAACAATCTTTTATGTACTGGGACTGGAAGAAATTAAGACTAATTTTAGTAGATTATATTTGTTATCCATCCACCCAACATTTTTTCAGCAGCTACTATGCACTAGCCACTTAGTGATTTGGAAATCAGGGAGCCACAAAGGCAGCACAGAAATGTAGGATTTGTACAGAATATCAGTGTACATACCTTGCATGGATGACACATTCACGGGTGACTGGCCCCTGGAATAACTTGTTTCTTGGATATGCAGTGCTAAGCACTCTCATGGACAACACTACAGTGAGTAGCCTTTGGCACTCCTTAGAAAGAATTGCACATAATTAATAATTGCATTTCTGGGAAACTTATTTTAAAAGATCAGAGGTGTGGTAAAGAGGTTACAAACACAGTTGCTTACCAAGAGTATGTCCAATGAATGGCTGCAGCCAGGTGGGGAGCACAGAAACTAGAGACGATGACACCATCTAGAGGTGGGTGCCGATCGGCTCTCTTGCTGATTGCAGCCATGTATAAATACAGGGCAGGCTGATTCTTGTGATTTTTTTAGTACAAGTTGAACATTTGGAGTTTTATGTCAGATCTCTTCATTTTAAATGCTTGTGTGGCTGAGCACAGTGGCTCATTTCTGTAATCCCAGGGAGGCCAGAGTGGGAGGATTGCTTGAGGCTAGGAGTTCAAAACCAGTCCAAGCAACATACCAAGACCCCCATCTCTACAAGTAAATTTAAAAATAAGCTGGGCATGGTGATGTGTACCTGTAGTCCCAGCAATTCAGGAGGCTGCGGTGAGAGGATCACTTGAGCCTGGGAGTTTGAGGTTACAGTGAGCTGTGATTGTACCATTGCACTCCAGCCCGGGTGACAGAGTGAGACCCTGTCTCTAAAAATATATACATACGCACGTACATATATACATAATGGTGCAAGTTAGAAACAAAACAGAAACTCAAAACAGCCTTAAAAATAAGAATATCTACTCTTCAGATTCAGTCTATGGTAAATATTTTTCTTCTGTGCTGTAGCACATTGATTCTCAGCTTGTGAGCCACAGACTTGTGCAGACTTATTGTAAGGGATTTTTAAATCCTGTGAGTAGTAAGCATAAACTGTAGATTGAAATAGTGGAAGTAAAATTATCTTGATGCTCACAGGTGTGTCTCTGGATTTTTCTGAGATTTCAGGCATGCCAAACGCTGCTGACCACTGCTCTAATAGCCATACTAAAAAAAATGACAAAAGTCAATAAGGTATTAACTATATGGAATAGGAAGAGCCCGGACAGGTGTGCATTTCTCTTGCGCTCTCGCTCTCTCTCTCTCTCGCTCTCTCTCTCTCTCTCTCTTTCTCTCTCTTTAAATTTGAGGCGGACTCACGCTGTCGCCCAGGCTGGAGTGCAGTGGTGCAGTGGTGCAGTCTCGACTCACTGCAACCTCTGCCTCCCAGGTTCAAGCAAGTCTCCTGCCTCAGCCTCCTGAGTAGCTGGGATTATAGGCGCCCGCCAGCATGTCCAGCTAATTTTTGTATTTTTGGTAGAGACAGGGTTTCACCATGTTGGCCAGGCTGGTCTTGAACTCCTGACCTCAGGTGATCTGCCCGCCTCTGCCTCCCAAAGTGCTGGGATTATAGGCATGAGTCACTGTGCCTGGCCTAGATGTGCGTTTCTCAACTTGGATATCATTCATTTGTTCTGTAAATATGTATGTACCCACTATGTTGTAACTAAAACTTTATAAATAATCTGAAAATGATGGAGGTAGGAAAATGTTCTGTTTTCAAAACTGCCACCTCATTTTTCCCCACCTTTCCCTTTTCCTTCTTTCCCATCTGTCTTTTCCTCGCTTCACCTACCCTTCCTCCAGGAAAGATATTGAGACTAATTTGATAACTACCTATAATGCAGTAGAAAAAAAGGGGTCAGAGAAAATGCAGGTCACAGTAGAAGGTTTTGATGGAGGATAGCCAGATGCACACCCAGATACGGGTATTTGCTGTGCAACTAGTAAAGGTGACTAACAAAATTGGCTTTAAGCTTCTTGATGGCCATACTAAGAAAATAATTAACATTCCTCTTTTTTTATCTGTAAGGAGAAACAATACTGGTTTCCCCAGTAGAACCAAATCTTTTCCTCTAACTTAATTATCATTTTAGCATAACTTTTTTTCTACATATTTTAAATGCTTATTTATTTTAGAAATTTCAGATAAAATGATAATAAGACACTGAGTTGTTAATCATTACAGTCCAGTCACCATGGTTAATTTTTTTCTGGCCAATTTTTTGTTTTAGTCTAAGATCTATAAAAAACAAGCAGATGGGCCAGGTGCAGTGGCTCATGCCTGTAATCCCAGCACTTTGGGAGGCCGAGGCGGGTGGATCACCTGAGGTTCATGA
Source organism: Mandrillus leucophaeus (assembly GCF_000951045.1). NCBI lineage: Eukaryota > Metazoa > Chordata > Mammalia > Primates > Cercopithecidae > Mandrillus > Mandrillus leucophaeus. Next base: position 779,082 of record NW_012106775.1, read on the forward strand.
CCAGCCTGGCCAACATGGTGAAACCCCATCCCTACTAAAAATACAAAAATGATCTGGGTGTGGTGGTGCACACCTGTAATCCCAGCTCCTCAGGAGGTTGAGGCAGGAGAATTGTTTGAACCCAGGAGGAAGAGGCTACAGCAAGCCAAGATCACGCCACTGCACTCCAACCTGGGCGACAGGGCGAGAGTCTTTCTCAAAACAACAACAATAACAACAACAACAAAAAACTAAGCAGATGTACTTTAACGATAACATCATCACCAACCGTACAATGTAGTATCATACTGAGAAATGATTTTAAAACTGGCATGTTATACTTAACATATGCAAATTTTCTTATGTTATTAAATAACATCTATAATATCATTTATAAAGGCTGCATAGAACTGAGTTCATGATATTGATGGATGTACATAATTTTATTGATGGAGTCTTAGAAATGGAATCACTTGTGAAGCCAATTTGTAAGGCTCTTGATAAAGGAGTGTTGAATTGCTTTTCGGAAAGGTACATCTTTAATTACGTTGTCGTTGGCAGTGTATAAGAAAACCTTATAACTTACACCCTCATTTGAAATTCTCAAAATAGCCTCTTTGTGAATGTTGAATAGATGACATTGAATAATATTCTAGACAGTGTTGACTTACCAGTCTCTGCTCTTTAGGTCCTTTCTCTAGTAAATGTTAAGTATTATTGTGGTACTTGCTGTGTTCATTGGGTGTGGGTAAGTGAAAGTGAGATCAGTACAATCAGCTGTAAGAAGGTAAAAGATTCGTCAGTAGATTCTTATATTCAGTCAAGCATTTATGAAACACCTAAAGTGTACCTAATGTGCCATTGATAAGATGTTAGCAGTTAAGTGACATAGTCAGAAAAAAATTTGGATATTCTATTTATGCTAACAAATCTAAATATTGTAAGAATTTCAAGAAGCTATGTGATTCAAGCCTCTGACTCTAAACAGATGACAAAACATTCAACACAGATGGCTGGCTGGTTGGCTTTCTTGTTTTTTTTT
>NW_012106775.1:781122-786134 GCF_000951045.1 Mandrillus leucophaeus
TCCCAGCTACTCCGGAGGCTGAGGCATGAGAATTGCTTGAACCCGGGAGACGGGAGGTTGCAGTGAGCTGAGATCACACCTCTGCACTCCGGCCTGGGCGACAGAGGGAGACTCTGTCTCAGAAAAAAAAAAATGATGATAATTTGAATGTTTCACTAATCATTTTGTTGCAGAAATTCTTACTCAATGGATATATAAAGTATCATTTCTATAAATTGTTTAAAATACTTTAGGCCAGTGCTGCCTAAGTGGAATTTCTGGGCAATCTGTCTTCCACTGATGGAAGATTGTATAATATCAGTAAAACCTATGAGCATTTGAAATGTGGCTAATATGATTGAAGGATTCAATTTTTAATTTTACCTAATTTTAAAATTCAAAAACCACTCAAATTTTTCTTTTCGATGAGAATGCCAGTGAACTGTTACTTTAACCTTTCTTTTTAAATTTAGAAATGAATATTGTTTTCTTTATTGTTCTTTAGTTCCTAAATGAATATTGTTTCCTTTTGCCTGTTGTTTCCTAAGCTCCAACCTATTCCGTTTTTGTTTTTGTTTTTGTTTTCTTTTAAAAATTCTTTTACACTTTCTATCCTGACAGTATCATATTTTACAGGTAAAAGTTTATTTCCTTTACTGTAACTCAAATTAGTAATTTAAAGGAAACCACTCAGTTATTTGTCCTTGTATAAAGTTATTTTAAGCATGGTTTTTTTAAGGAGCTGCTTAATTTTCTGTCATTTTAAGGAGAAAAATACTCAGTTATCTGTCATATTACTTGCCAAATGTTATATATTCTTTTTAATGTTCTACTAACATAAAACAGTCTAAGGCAAAAGGAGTGTAGTTTCTTAAATGTTCAGTTTTAAAGGGAGAGATAAATTCATATAGATGAATTTCCAACTTTGTGTTGTCTGATAAAAGAGATAAAGGTCAATAAATTATAGTTTATGATGGTATTCAGCTCCCTCTTCCCCACTCAAGCCACGACACTGAATTTAACCTCAGTTTGTTCTTGCCATTCAGTCTAGCTAGAGCTTAAAAAAAAATACAAAACCGGCCGGGCGCGGTGACTTACACCTGTAATCCCAGCACTTTGGGAGGCCGAGGCAGGTGGATCATGAGGTCAGGAGATTGAGACCATCCTAGCTAGCATGGTGAAACCCCGTCTCTACTAAAAATATGAAAAAAATTAGCCGGGCGTGGTGGTGGGTGCCTGTGGTCCCAGCTACTCGGGAGGCTGAGGCAAGAGAATGGCATGAACCTGGGAGGCAGAGCTTGCAGTGAGCCGAGATTGCGCCACTGTACTCCAGCCTGGGCGACTGAGCAAGACTCTGTCTCAGGAAAAAAAAAAAAAAACCCCAAATTTGGATTCAAATTTCAATTCTTGTTCCCTTCACCAGACACACTCCCATGTGGTGATTACTAATGATTATTAAAATACTCTTTGGGCTCAGGATGCAAAAAGGACATCTTTTTCCTGGGACCAGGACAATCTTTAGCCTGTAGGAGAAGCCTCTGTTTAATGCAGAGCTGTGGAAAGTTTACAATTAAGTGATGGTAGGTGTTGTTATATTCATTTACTGAAAAGGAAGTCTTGTGGGATTAAGTTTAGAGGAAAGAATTTTTGTTGTTGTTCAGCCCTGTCTTTTTCACGAAAAATGCTTGTGGCTGGGTATAGTGGCTCACACCAGTAATCCCAGCACTTTGGGAGGCCGAGGCAGGAGCGTAGCTTGACCCCAGGAGTTCAAGACCAGCCTGGGCAACATAGCGAGACCCTGTCTCTAAAAAAAGGAAAAGATAAAAAGTTTGCCTCCTTTCTTACTGGGTATTCATCAGTTATAATGTGACAGTCTGTGTTTGAATAAATGAAAGACTTTTCTAGAGGAACCCGTGGCTGCCTATGATACAAGAAATACCAGGTCTTCTAGGTGTGACTTTTCCCTCAGTTTAGGACTGTCAGTTTTTTGGGGGGTCTTTTTATTGAAGGAAAATGTGTATTGATGCATTTATTGCTGTGGCGTTGTCCTGTTATAGTTACTGCATTTCAACACAGATGCAAGTATTTATTTCAAAGTACACAAGTGAAGAAAATGTGTTTGGGTGTAATGAGTTCTGCAGTGTCCATTTCATCCTCATGTCATTCCTCCACTGCCATGTACCCCTGAGTACCTTTTGTTGCTGTTACTGCCCTAATATCAGCCATGTTCCTAGAGGCAGCTTAGGTTCTGCTTGGCAGTACCTCTAGCTCCTGAAGAAAAACAAAGTTATTATCCCTTGCCTCCCCAGAGGTGCTAGAAAAGATTGAACAACTGGTGAAAAAAATGGAGCTGATTATCGTAGTAGTAAAGTGGTTCATCTACCTGTTTAATGGAATTACAGGTTTTATGGGGACCACCAAAGGTTTTCTGATTCTTTGAATGAGATATTCATGATGAATTTGTAGAAGAGCTTTTAGATCAGTGCAAATCAAGCATTTTCCAAAAAATATTCTTCCAATTTAAATGTTTTTAAAGTAGATCTACTGAAATTAACTTTTTCTAAGAACAGGGCTCCATTTAGTTCCTTGGTGGGATTTAGTACATTTTGTGTTTTCGAACTTAAAAATTCCTATTAGGAGTCAATGGCATAATATTTTGCATGCATGTAAGGGAAAACCTGTATATCTCCAAATGTGAAATTATAGTGACTGATAACATACCTCTGTAAATCCAACACAGCTGACTTTGCTCCAGTGATGCAACACATCAGGTTTTTTTTTTTTTCTTTTTCTTGCATTCTTTGCATGTAAGGGTATGTGGTACAAAATAGGTTTTTTTTTCTTTTTTTTCTTTTTTTTTTTAGACAGAGTTTTGCCCTTGTTGCCCAGGCTCGAGTGCAATGGCACCATCTCGGCTCACTGCAACTTCCGCCTCCTGGGTTCAAGTGATTCTCCTGCCTCAGCCTCCTGAGTAACTGGGATTACAGGTGCCCGCCACTATGTCTGGCTACTTTTTTTTTGTATTTTTAGTAGAGTCAGGGTTTCACCATGTTGGCCAGGCTGGTCTCGACTCCTGTCCTTAGGTGATCCACCTGCTTCGGACCCCCATAGTGCTGGTATTACAGGCGTGAGCCACTGTGCCTGGCCAAAGTAGCCACTACGTTTTAACACTAGAATAACACTTAGCTCAATGAAATGGTCATGCTTTGAGAGGCACATGGGCAACAAGAGCTCATATGAGAAAAAGATTTACATATCATATGTCATCCTCATTCTAGGTCATATGCATAAGAATAGATTATTAGGAGGAATCACCATATTTGAGAATTACTTTTTTTTATGACTTTACTATAGTTGAGGTTTTGAAAGTTAAAAGTTCATTTATGAGTGATGCAACGTTTTAATATTTTTTATTTGCTATTCAAAAGCATTTAACTATTATTGCTTGATTTTTGACCACGCATATATAGGATGATTAATGGAATGAAAAAGCATGATAGCAAGAAAAGAACATGGAAGTCTGGGTCATCTGACACCCTTGTTTTGTACATTAGATAGAAAAACTAATGCCCAAAATGGTGAATTGATACAACTAAGATTCTAGATGGGATTCTTATAAACTGATAACTTCCAGCATTTGAAATTTAGGCATTTAGAGTCTGGAAACTTAGTACCAAGGAATTTGACCAGTTTTTTTTTCTGTTCTTTAAGAAAACCAAGAATGATTATTTTAAATTATACTAGTACTGTTCTTTTAGCTGTGTCCTAGCCAGGGAAGAAATAACTTAAATGCCTTTCATTTTACAGAGCATTTTCCTGTTCACTATTTAATTCTTTAAAAAATACTTGTTGATAAGTAATGTAGATGGCTTTATTCTCACTTTGTAGATTAAAAAAAATAAGTTTATGACTTAAGAATGTCACATACCATTTAATATTAGAGATGCTCTCAAAGCTATGTTTTGCAGCTCCAAACCCCTAAGCCTCAGAGTATGATATCTGAACAACAACAAAGATGTCCATTGTTTGTATGTGCAAGGTGGCTCACATCAAGCTGCAGATGTGTGGACCAGGATGTGCTCTTCATGTCTTTTCTCCAGTCACTTCCATTTATATGCCTTAAGAAGGCTGAGAGACGAGGTGTGATGTCCTTGGTCATCAAATAGAACAAATGTAACTAGCACACGTGGACAGAATTGACAGTTTTGTTATTTTCCACCCTCTTCTAGACCAGCTTGGTTTAACCTTTGAATATTCAGTTTCAAATCTTTTTTGTTTGTTTGTTTGTTTTTTGTTAAGAGGCGGGGTCTTGCTGTGTCACCAGGCTGGAGTATAGTGGTATGATCATAGCTCACTGCAGCCTCAACCCGGGAGCTCAAATGATTTTCCCACGTCAGCCTCCCAGGTAGCTGAGACTATAGGTGCACACCACCATGCCTGACTATTTTTTTTTTTTTTTTTAATTTTTCATAAGGATGGGATCTCGTCGTGTTTCTCAGTCTGCTCTCAGACTCCTGAACTTAAACAGTCTTGTTTCCTCAGCCTCCTAAAGTATTGGAATTAAGTACTTGTGCCACCACGCCTAGCCCAGTTCTTTTCTATCTGAAGAGAACTGTGTGATTTCTTAGGCAAGAGTGCTGGGATTTAAATATAAATGTGACTCTGACTTTTTAGGACTATAAAATTTGCTTCCTTTAAGTAGTAGCAACCGTTTCAGGAGATGATTTAAAAGATTGTTAAGGCCAACTAGGCACGGTGGCTCACGCCTGTAATCCCAGCAATTTGGGAGGCCGAGGCGGGTAGATCACCTGAGGTCGGGAGTTCGAGACCATCCTGACCAACATGGAGAAACCCCATCTCTACTAAAAATACAGAATTACCCGGGTGTGGTGGCGCATGCCTGTAATCCCAGCTACTTGGGAGGCTGAGGCAGGAGATTCGCTTGAACCCGGGAGGTGAAGGTTGCAGTGATCCGAGATCGCACCATTGCACTCTAGCCTGGGCAATAGGAGTGAAACTCCATCTCCAAAAAA
>NW_012106775.1:786774-787960 GCF_000951045.1 Mandrillus leucophaeus
CATGGCCTTGTGGTTGGTGGCTCAATATATTTTCAATGACTTAATTTTGTTGCACTGCAATAAAATTACTACTTAATTTTGTTCCCCTTCTAAGACAGTTCTAAAATTTAATCACCTTTTTGGTCAAGACCTTTTTTCTTTCTGGAATTTGAATTACTTTTGTGGGGGACAGGGATTTGCTCTATGTATTGTCTCAGGATGGCTTGGATCTAGTCTAAATGGTATTCCAGGAAACAGCATCTGAGAAATCAGAGTGAAATGAAACATAGTGGCACCATCGTGAAACTCTAAATACTTGCATAAGCGGGGAAAGAGATGGAGGGGAGGATGGGAAAATAGATGAGAGGGGTATATAGTGACCAGGTGGCAAAGAAAGGTCTTTCAATTTTATGCCGACGATTACCAAGAGCCATTGAAAAGTTTTAGCAAGGATGTTTGTAGATAATACATGCACATTTTCCTGTGGGCATAAAGTAAGGTGATTTAAAGAAAGTCTAAAGAAATAGATTTTTCCCCCTAGAATGAAAGACTGTAAGATACGCTGTAGACTTTGCAGCAAGATATTATTTATCTGTTCTGGAAATAGGTGGGAATATTATGGCAGCGTTTACAATGAGTGACTGAGGGTGGATGAATTCCTTGACGCTGGGGGTATTAAACATCGAAATGGATTACCATAGTTAGAGGTGCTTCTTTCTAAAGGCAGGTGACCTGTTAAATCTTATATATTTTTTTGTTTCTATGTTTTATGCAGTTAATTATGATTAAAGAAATCCTAATGTAAAGATATTAACTTGGGTCAGGCACTGTGGCTCACGCCTGTAATCCCAGCACTTTGGGAGGCTGAGGCGGGCGGATCACCTGAGGTCAGGAGTTTGAGACCAGCCTGGCCAACATGAGGAAACCTTGTCTCTACTAAAAATGCAAAAATTAGCTTGGGCGCGGTAGCTCACGCCTGTAATCCCAGCACTTTGGGAGGCCGAGGCGGGCGGATCACCTGAGGTCAGGAGTTTGAGACCAGCCTGGCCAACATGAGGAAACCTTGTCTCTACTAAAAATGCAAAAATTAGCTGGACGTGGTGGCGCATGCTTGTAGTCCCAGCTACTCCGGAGGCTGAGGCATGAGAATTGCTTGAACCCGGGAGACGGGAGGTTGCAGTGAGCTGAGATCACACCTCTGCACTCC
>NW_012106775.1:792356-807382 GCF_000951045.1 Mandrillus leucophaeus
AAGGCCAAGCATGACGGTTCATGCCTATAATCCCAGTAAAAAAAAAAAAAGATTTTAAGGCCAAGCATGACGGTTCATGCCTATAATCCCAGTACTTTGGGAGTCACAAGGCAAGAGGATCACTTAAGCTCAGGAGTTCAAAACCAGCCTGAGCAACATAGTGAGATACCATCTCTATAAAAATAAAAAAGTTTTTTTTTAAAAAAGGTGGTTAAATACAGTCAAATAAAATACCAAGAATTAAACTACTTCTTTTTAATGACACATTTTGTTAGGTACCATTTAATTGTCATATTTTGTTCAGTTAATAGTTAAAAACTTTGAACAATTAAATTAGAAACCAAGAAAAGGTATAACTTATGTGCATCTGTGTATGTGTGTGTGTGTGTGTTTGTTTTTTGGTATGTATGACACTCCGGTGTTACTTGTAGTTGTGTAGGCATTATTGGCACTTTGATCATCAGTGATGTACTTAAAGGACATCATCATTTACTCACTTTCTCTTCCCCTCTTCCTCATCCTTCATTGATGACCTCACCTTCACTGGGTGCTCAGCCTTCTTTAAGCACGCTTTCAGTTAGTCCTCATAACAATATTATTAATCATCTCTATTTTACAGACGAAAAACTGAGGCTGTGAGATGACTTACCCAAAGCCACAGAACCGATCATTTTTTAAATTGTGTCTTTTACAACACAGAGTTTATGAGGACTTAGTATATAGAGAAAAATGGTTAATAGCTGGAGAATAGACCTTGGAGATGATAAATATAAGAAAGTTTGTCATTATGCAGCCTTGTGCAGTTGTTAAAAAGCCCATGGAAGCATGGTTTGGATTTCTAGTTCACATGGTACCGCAAGTACCAGGATCCTCAGGTATCCTCTACAGAAGACTGAATTTGAATGCCCTTAGGAGGCACAGGCCCACTCCAGTAGAACTCGGACCCAACATTTACTGTCTGAATCTTAGTGCTTCACACTCACCTGCCTGGTTCTTGGAAGAATTTGAGCTATGAACTGTTCACAAAAAGGGAAAAGCTTCCTTTATTGGGATATGTCACTTACGTGGAATCCTTTTCTCTCTGACAGTTCAGGGAAAGTGATAGATTGCTGTCACTAACTGCTGGCAACTTACTGAAATTGTTAAAATTTATAGTTGATTGTCTTCAGTATTCCAATACTTTGGTATTTGGCACTGAAAATACATATATATGGTTTAATAGAAAAGGTTTCTGTCTTTGATTAGTGAAGAAGTAGATAGAAGTTGAACCGAAAGCAGTACCTCTCAGTTTCTTTGTTGGTTTTTTCTAAATGTTGGCCCTTCCTCAGTGTCACTGTTGTAGGTCTGTTGCTCTTCTCATCTGCATTCTCTCTGAAGATGATCGCATCTGTTTCCATGGTGTTAAGACCATTTGTGGGCTGGTGACTACCACATTTATATCTGTAGCTCTGTATTCTGAGCCACAGATGTATATGTCCAGCTGTCTACTTTACATCGCTACCCAAATGTCTGTTGACATCTCAAATATAACTGGCCCTAAAACAAACTCATTATCTTGTGTAAAATTTCCTGATTGTACTGAAAGATCATATGGCCTGTGCTTCATTCAGTTTTCTTTCTTGTAAAATGTGGTTGCAGGGTGGTGAGGGGGAGGGAATAAATACTGCTTTTGGTTTATGGCTGTCCTTAAGGGCTCTAGGATCGGTGACAGAAATTACCCTGTGTGTAACTTTCTGTGTATGTGTTTAAATGAACAACATAAATATCTTTGAAAGAAAGTAGAAGGCAACAAGAAATTTTATGAGGTCTATGTAAGAATAGAATTAAGTTCCCTAATCTTACCCTAACAAATAGTAAGAATTTTTGCCGATGTATGTTTGTAACCTTCCAGCTTTTCTTTTTGCAGCAGCTGCTGGAGCCATTATCTTCTCTCTGCCAGGCTTCCTACTCATGCTACTTCTTAATTGCCAGGGTCTACAACAGTGGGGCCCACAGGCTTTATCCTGCCTCGCGGTGACCTGGGGATGACCCTTCTGTCTCTAAAATTTTGTCACTCTGCTTTTTAATTTTTAAAAGTGTCGCCAGCTGGGTGCGATGATGTGTGCCTGTAGTTGTGGCTACTCTGGCAGCTGAGGTGGGAGGATCACTTGAGCCCAGGAGTTCAAGGCCATAGTGCACTAAGATTGTGCCTGTGAATAACCACTGCACTCTAGCCTGGGCAACAGAGAGACCTTGTCTCTTGAGGGGGAAAAAAGTGTTTTCTAAACGCAGAAGCCCGAGTTACTCTATCTCCTCATTTTCCAGCATAGTCTACATCTAGTTGGTCACCAGATCCTACCGGTTTCTTTGCAGAAGTTCTCTTCAAATGCTTCTGTCAGAACTCACTTTACTGCTTTCATTCCGTCATTCCTCAAATGTTGTTCAGTTTTTTTCCTGACTGCCAGTAGCCTCTCTTCCTGTTCCTCCGCCCTTTGCATCATCCCCAGAAATATATTCCTAAAAGAGACTCATTAATGTAGCTTAAGACAGGTCGCTCACAGTCTGGTGGTCTTCTTTATCTAAAGTCCTCACTGATCCTGCCATTTCTGGCTCTTTTCCCCTTCTTATCTTCATAATGTGTACTTCCCTCTGCCTGGACCTCACTGAGAAGATGCCACGTCCCCTGCACGCTGCCCTTACCACCACACTGCAGAGGATCTTGCTGCCTCCTAGAGCACCGTCTAGACCTCTGTACTGAGACTCAGTGGTTTTTACTCCAGTAGCTCGAGAGACAAGGAGTTTTAGCTGTCTCATGTTCACGTTCCTGGTGCCTAGCACATTCTTTGGTCTACAGAGTAGATACAAATTTTATTTGAATACAGATTTTTATTTCTTTCCCAAATGGTTAGGAAATACTAAGAAAAAAAGGTGTGTGTGTGTGTATGTATGTGTATATATGTGTGTGTGTATATATATATATATTTTTTTTAATTTAATTTTATTTTTTTTTTCCTGTCAAGCTGTTCTTTATTTCAGGGAGAGGGCAGGGAAGGGGGCTCCGTCTTTCTTGGCAGCGGCTTTCCTCATGGCAGCCAGGACGTTGCTCAGCTCCTCCCGCTTCCTCTTGGTGCGGATGTGCGCCCCCACCCTTTTCTTGATGAACTTGAGGGCCCATTTGTCCTTGGAGACCTTCAGTAGCTCCTTGGTGTGCTGCTCGTACGGGGCAAAGCCACATAACTCCTGGATCATGCCCCGCACAAACTTGGTGTGTTTGGTCAGACGCCCGTGGCGGAGGCTGTGCCTGGGCTTGCTTACGTTCCTGGTCATCTTTTGGCCCTTATTGAGGCCCATGGCCACAGGGTAGCGCAGAGCCAGGGCTGCTGTTCTCCAACGGTGGCCTTGGCGGAAGGGCTGGGACTGGCGCCCTGTGGAACTCTGGGATTTTTTTTTTCCCCCAGACGGAGTCTCGTTCTGTCGCCCAGGCTGGAGTGCGGTGGCGCGAACTTAGCTCACTGCAAGCTCCGCCTCCTGGCTTCGAGCGGTTTTTCTGCCTCAGCCTCCCGAGGAGCTGGGATTACAGGCACGCGCCTGGTACCATGCGCAGCCAATTTTTGTGTTTCTGGTAGACACAGGGTTTCACCATGTTGGCCAGGCTGGTCTTGAATTCCTGACCTCAGATGATCCACCAGCCTCGGCCTCCCAAAGTGTTGGGATTACAGGCGTGAGCCACCACGCCCGGCCCTGTATTTTTTATTAGGAAATATTGGACAGTATCTTCTTGTTTTATTGCCTTCTGAACAGCCTTGCAAATGTTTCTTTTTATAGCTGTTTTATCCCAACTTCTCTGTGTTCTCATGGACTCAGTGGGGTCTCCAACTACCGTGGTGGTTTTGGTTGGCCTGGAAAAGCCTCCTGACCAGCGGTTGGGACTTGGGCCCACTACCCCTGCCAGCTCTTCAGCCCTCGCGGGTCTTCTTTATGGCAGCTCTTTCCTTCTAGAAGTTCCCACTCAATGTTTGAAGTACCCCCAAGTTCTGAACCTTGGAGGCACACGCATCTCATTAATGGCAGAGTTGGGACTTACGCTTAGTTACCTTGGCTGTTTCTCTTCCGTTTTATTGATGGCAGCAGCCAGAATTTTTGGCAGAGGTCTCTGGATTGGACTGGTAAGTTTTGTTCGTACCATTTCTCACATGTAAATTTAGATAATCTGCTGAGCTACAGGTACCTATTGTGTTATGGTTTTGAGATAATAACATCTTTGTGACTGAAATTAAACTTTTTTTGGTCTTGCTGCAAATTCAGTCTAATTCTCAACTGTCTTCGCAGCCCTAAATTTACCATTCGTTAAGATTGCTTGGCATGTGATTTTTTTTTTTTTTTTTTTTGAGATGGAGTCTCTCTCTGTCACCCAGACTGGAGTGCAATGGTGCAGTCTTGGCTCAGTACAACCTCTGCCTCCCGGGTTCAAGGCATGCACTACCATGCCCAGCTAATTTGTGTATTTTTAGTAGAGACGGGGTTTCACCATGTTGGCCAGGCTAGTCTTGCACTCCTGACCTCAGGTGATCTGTCTGCATTGGCCTCCCAGAGTGCTGGGATTACAAATGACTTTAGGATTTTAATTTTAATCTTGCCACCTTTGATCCTATCCCAGGCTCCTCAACTGTGAAGTGTCATCATCTGGATTTAGAGAATTAAGATTAGAATGTAGGCTGGGTGCATTGGCTCACATGGAAATAATCTCTGCACTTTGGGAGGCTGACAGGGAAGGATTGCTTGAAGCCAGGAGTTTAAGACCAGCCTGGGGAACATAGGGATTCCCTGTATCTACCCAGATTAAAAAAAAAGGAAAAGTAGGTGGGCATGGTAGTGGGCCTGGAGTCCCAGCTACTCTGGAGGCTGAGGTGAGAGGATCACCTGAGCCCAGGAGTTGGAGTCTACAGTGAGTTAGGATGGTGCCAGTGCACCCCAGCCTGAGTGACAGAGCAAGACCATGTCTCTAAAAAGGAAGAAGAATAATAAAAAAAGATTAGAATGTTAAGATATCCAGGCTTTTTGAGCCTTACCTTCTACCAGAATTAATAAAATACAGAAGTAGATTTATATTTGAAATGCTGCTTCTGTGATAAGCTTTAGGCTTTTGTAGCTTTCCATTCCTCATGTTCAGTTGATAGCTGCAGTCAAGCCAGAGGTCATTCTAAGGATTGGAGAGCTGGCTTGCCTCAAGACTCAGTGGTGAGCATGGTTCAGTGGCTCTTTTGGATCAATCTGGGCCCTCTCTTGAATGTAGATGAGGTAAAAACAGGTGATTCATTTCAGGTTGGCAAGAATAAACTCTAGATTGTTTTTGTCGCTTGTTTCAAATTAGACGTGTGCGTGCACACCTCCGAGTAGGTCCTTGTGTATATTGCAGAACCTAATAATGACCACTTGCTTTACTTACTGTCGAGTTTTATCTGCTCTTGCCTGTACATTTCCAGCTGCTGCTTTTTTTTTTTTTTGAGATGGAGCCTCGCCCTTTCGCCAGACTGGAGTGCAGTGGGGTGATCTTGGCTCACTGCAACCTCTGCCTCGCGAGTTCAAGCGATTCTTCTGCCTCAGCCTCCTGAGTAGCTGGGAATACAGGCGCGCACCATCACCTCCGGGTAACTTTTGTGTTTTTAGTAGAGATGGGTTTCACCATGTTGGCCAGGCTGGCCTCGAACTCTTGACCTCAAGCATTCCACCTGCCTCAGCCTCCCAAAGTGCTGGGATTACTGGTGTGAGTCACTGCACCCTGCCAAATTTTCAGCTTCTTTCTCACAAGCAAGCAAAGGAAGAGGGGATGTAGGTTAGATTAACTTTGAGCTCTAAGGTTGAAGGGTCATTTGCTATCATATTCATTTTATAGGTGAAGTCACAGACTTAGAAATGTTGCCTGCCGTCAACCAGCTGATAATGACATAAGATCAAAATAACAATGGGAACATTTAAACTTTTACTTTAAATATATATTGAATTTGACCTGGTCCTTGGGCTTGTTGGAGTAAGATTATCAGGTAGAATATGACAAACTGTAAAAGTGGCCCCAATGACCTTTTCTTGGTGGGAAGATTTCCTCTTACTTTTCTTCAGCGTTTATGGTCGTCTATAGGGGTGGTAGGGGGAGTAGCTGATAGTAATACCAATCCATGAGAAGATGTCTGGTGATTTTGCTGGGAGAGGTGATGTGAAGTGTGTGAAGGGAGAAAGATGAGAGTTGCAGTGGTAATGAAATATCATGTCTGACTCGATCTTCCTGCACAGAATCATGGTTTACTATAAAGGAAGAGATGGTCATGTGATGATAGATTTGTAGATTGTTAGAGCTGAAAGCAGCAAAATATATTGGAAAGAATATATGGACTTTGGAGCCAGGGACCAGAAGCTAAATTCTGGCAAGTTGCCTAACCTCATTGTGCTAGTTTTCCTAATTTTTATAATGAAGATGATAATGCTCACCTCACACAGAGTTGTGAGGATTTAAGGGGACAGTGCATATAAAGTAGATACTGAAGAGGGGTGGATGGTATGAGGGACAACTTGATTTAGAGGAATGATCACATGCTTTGGAGTCAGGCAGGATTTTCATATCAACTTGGTCACTAATGTTTACCTAGGGCAAATAGGTAACCTTCTCCGGAGTCCAGTTTCTCTATAATGCATACACATTTTGAGCTTTAACTGAAATAATGTACATAACTGTTTAGCACAAGATACCTATTCAATAAGTGGTCTAGGAGCTGGCAGATGCTTTAAAGAAGGAACATCTAAATTTAGCCTTACAGTCCTGTTATATACCTCAATATGTCACCATCTAATTTTGGCATCAAAATTAGAGTTCCTTAGAAACAAAATTTTAAAAGTTTACATCCTTTTCTTACCATGCAGCCCCTTTTAAAGCTAATTTATTTTACTTTCTGACACCATTTCTGTGCTTTCACTTAAGAGTTCTTACATCTTTTTGCTTTCAGTCTCTTCCTTTCAATTTCGTAAAAATGATACTGGAACATTCTTTAAAAAGCAGGCAAACGAAGTCAGAATAATAACAATAAAACATTGCAGACTGTGAACTGGCATGGTACCGACAAAGATTACTTTAATTAATCACCTTAAGCACTTTGGTAAATATTTGGTAGTTAGTTATTTCAGTATATACTGGACAAATATTTTATTTGTGGAAATTGAAGGCCCGTAATAAATTGAATATATTTAGTATGTAACATAACAGAAAAAAATTGATGGTAAAAGTTGCCATTTCGAAGTGCAATTCTTTCTCATCACGTGTAAATTTTCCCATTTTTAGAGTCTAGTGAGGTTCAAAGTTTGGTGTCACTTCTCCTTGTACTTTCTGAAACTGCAATTTATGGTTAGGCTTTAAAATTAAAAACATTTTTTTCCTTTTTCTTCTCCTCCTCCACTGCCCCCTAATTTCTGTCCAGGAAGGGTTTATATGTAGAAAACATAATAAATCACGTGATTTCTGTACCTTTTCTACATTCTTAGGACTCAGTTTAAAGAATTGTTTTAATGTATGTTCATTCCATACTTCCTCCACATAGAACGATTATTTCACCATTGCTCCATTAAAGGATAAAAATAAATTTTATTTTTGACCATGCTATGGTTTGAATATGTTCCCCTAAAATTCATATATTGAATTCCTAACCCCCAATGTGATGGTATTAGGAGGTGGGGCTTTTGGGAGAGACAATTAGATCACCAATGCATAGCTCTCATGAGTGGGATGAATACCCTTATAAAGAGGACTGAGAAAGGCCCCTTGCCCCTTCCACCATGAGGACACAGCTAGAAGGCCCCACTGGTGAGCTAGGAAACCAGCCCTCACCAGAATCTCATTGATCTTGGACTTCCAGCCACCAGAACTGTGAGAAATAAATTTCTGTTGTTTATAAGTCACTCTATGGTATTATGTTATAGCAACCTAAACAGATTAATACCTTTTATATTGTGCCCAGTGTATTTGATCCAGAGGTTATTCTGCTGTAAATAGAATTTGATCAGTGGAGATAGGGAATTTCCGCAGGATTCATCTTCAAAATAGAGTATTTTGAGAAAAGAAGTAAGAAAATAGCCTGTAGGTAAGTAGTTACTAAGAAAGGCAGGAAGCCAAATCTGACACTGCTGTGAAGATCCTAGTTTAAAAGGATCAATGTTAAGCTCAGAGAATTGGCTTTCTTATTCTTATCAACCATGTATCACTATATTTGAATCTAGGCTTGGATTTTCAATACTTTAGTGGGGTTTCTGTTGTTGCTTTATATTGTGGAGTATTATTTTTAAATCAGACTCCATCTAAACAGATTTTGTTAATTATGGCTTCATTTTTTGTTCTCATCCCAGAACATCTTGTCAGCTCCTAGGAGTACGTTTGAAACAATGTATTTTGATGTTCAGGCTGTTTCCCTGCTTCCAGTATTTGTAAGGGCTCTGACCCACTTACAGGAGGAGAAAACAAAGATGTATTATTTTGGTTGAGAAGGACTAGATGTAACTGCCTCAGTGATACCTTGATAATTTAGGAAAAACGTCCTTTGTTCTCTCTATTTGAGTGACCTATGCAAAGATAAATTGTAATGAAATTTTTTTCTGACTTAATAGGAAGGAAGGAATGCTATCTATAGTCTGTGCTTTCTGATGTTAAATTGTAGCTTCTGTTTGAGAAGTTTTTCATAAAAATTTTAGGTTGCTTATAACATAGGAAGGTTTATCTTTTTGTTGCCCTTTTTAACAACTGATTAAATTGTGCTTTATAGGAAGAATGTATAATTTATACCTTCTGATAAATGGGACTATTTCTAAAGTAGGATTTCCTAATCAGGAGGCTGGACTGTTCAGATATGTAGGGCAGTTGTACACTCTGGTTTGCCAGGGATGGCTGTGATTTCTGTGTGTTTTCTTGGCTTGCTTATTAGGAGAAGTGGAATGAAGCCCCTTCATTCTTAGAAGTGTATTGGATGATAACTTTACCTGGCTGCCCCGACTTAATGACTACGTAGACCTCAAGTTTGCTTACTGCCTTCGTGCTTTGTTCTCTTGTCAAGATGTTCATTTTGGAAGAAAGCTTAGAAGGGTGTGCTCCAGAATGGTCGTGGTTATTTCAGTCTAGGTAGTGGGGTTATAAATGATGTTACTGTCTTCATTGTGCTCATTTCTAATTTCCTACTGAATGTAATGATTTTGTTACTAAAGTCAAAACACAGAACAACAAATTATCAGAAATTATTTAATTTTAACAAAAATCAAATCATGACTGTGTAATGGTGAAGCTTGTCATTCAGGCTTCTGGATTCCAATAATGCAAACTGACTGGCTATTTTATTTCTAGTTACAGTGATTGAAGTAGGTTGTGTAATGAAAGAGTAGGCAATGGGAGAGGCAGCAGCTGTGGGCACACCACTGGATAAGCCTCTGGACCATGGTGCTAGATGTGTCTTGCCACTGAATCTGAGTCCTTCCAGTGAATTTCCCCTGTAGTTTTGCTGCTTGTGACCTCGAGACTTTTTCGGAGAGTCACCACCAGTGGGCGTGTTAACAAACTTGAGCCTAGGCCATGGGCCTTTGCCTTGGCTGCCTGAGAGTAAGGACAAGGCAGTACCTCCTGAGTCTCCTGGAGTGGGAAGCAGTGCTTTATGCTGACTCCTGTCCAAACTTTTCTCAGCAACTTTTCTCACCCAAGGGTTGATGATGATGATGATGATGATGGTTTTGTTACCTTGACTATTGATCAGTTAGGACTTTGAGGCAAGTATCACCTTTCAGGGTCCATCTGCCTTGAAGTGAAAAATGATTAATTTTGCAGCTACTTGTTTATCCAAATGATGCTGCTTTGCTGTTGTTTACCCTGCATGATTCAGCCTTTACTTAGAAGCTTTTTGTCATTTGTCTGGTTGGGGGAGTATGGAATTGTTATTTTGACAGGGGAGCTGATTTAGATATATGCCTTGCCTTTAACTCTAGGTTATTTTGCTCATGAGTTGTGTCAAACTTAATAATACTGTAGCTTTTTTAGTGCTATAATTGTCAGACTCTGCTGCTGCTTTTATTGCCTGTTTATAAACATTTAAATGTTTTCCCCTAAATCAGTCTTAAGACTTAAATGTTTATAATGCACCTGTAACCAAACAGGAAAAATAGAAATATCTTGAGTTAATTGCCCTGGATGGTGCTTTCTTACATTCTTCATGTTTGGCTTGCAGCTTTACCACAGCACTCGGATGTCTCATATCTGGTTGTAGACCCTATCCCTATTCAGTCTTTGTGATAACTCTGCTTATCTGTGAAGGTATTCAAGTTTTAAAGTATGTATCATGGTCACAACAAAAGCTTTGTGGCCTCTTCTAAGTTTATTTTTTCATTTTTCTAGTTAGAAGTTGAATTTGAGATTTAAGTAGTATTTAGAGTTCCTTTTAGAGATGAAAACTCTCTGGGCCCCAGAAGAATGATCAGTTTAGACTGTTCGCTCCTCCGAGCTTTGAGTTGTTCTAGTGAGGAAGATTTGTTTGATGGACAAGAATATTTGCACATTCTTCTCCTAGGAATTAGAACATGTCATTGAGCCAAGTAAAGGTGTAATGTGCTTTTCAGAATGTACTGAGAAGATTGCATAATTTAGTGAATCTTTTATTAGTAGACTTGCAGTGGGGAGTAGAAATATGCAGGATGTTATGACAAATAATAATGGTTAGAGTTTCTATTCTCATTTTTCCTTTAATTTTTCAAATTAAAAAATCATCTGGCAGCCTACAGAAATGGTATTTAGAACATCACACCTTTCCAGACAGGGTTTGGTCAGAAGCTAAGGTTGTGGGCGTTTGAGAGGTGTTGCATTTGCTGCTGCTACAGTGTCTTGGGTTTCTAGTCATCTGTCAGGAAGCTGGTTATGTATGGCTTTCTGGCCTCTGGCCACTCTCCAGGCCCAGTGCCCATCTTTACACAAGCTTGACTTCCTAGTATCACCAACTATAATTTAAATCCTTAAGCTAATGTCTGTTGCTCTGGAGATGTTATTTCATATTCTGCATCTCTCAGCACTGTATGAAACAGTGTTCCCAAACTAGTCTTTTGATTCTATCTCTATATTTGTGGAGGTGGTTCATTGTGTCTTTTCAATTATTTAGTTTTTTAATGAAAATCTTGAGACACTTTTTCTTGATTACTTAAATTTGGCATTTCACACCCGGTACCCATGGACTCTTGTCTTTGCTTCTTTTGTTGGTTAGGGTATACTGGTGTGCTCTTGTCTTCTCTCTGGCAAGTGAACTACAGGTCGTTGTTATAAGTAGTATCATTGAGGAGAATGGTGTTTGTTTTATGTGTCAAAAATTGCTGAATTTCTCATCTTGGACCTGTCATTAACTAGGTGTGTTATCTCCTGTATTGTCCTGGAATCTATTTCCTCATCCGTAAAATGGGAATAGAACCTGTTTTCCCCCTTCACAGTACCATTATATCAGAAGCGATAATACTGTATGTCAGTGAATCTGCTGCCTGTAAATGATAATTTGCGCCATTATTTTATGCACCACTAAGAAAGAAAAATCCCTGCTAATTAAACTATGATACACTGTTGATGGGAAGATGCACTTTGTTATCAGAAATTGTGAATGTGAAAAAATACATATTAGAATAAATGAAATATGTTATGTGAAAACACTACTGTCCATAATGTTGTCAGTGATATTTTAAAAACCACAAATCCTATAATGTCATTTCCCTGTCTTAAACTCCTGAAAGATAAAATTAACCCTTCATATGATGAACAATGTCTAGCATAATCTAGGTCAGAATGTGGCATCTGCAGCACCCGAGTACTTGTTAGGAATGCATCTTTTCAGACCCTACTCCATTCCTATGGAATCAGAAACGCAGGGATGGAACCCAGAAACTGTACTGTAACAAGGTCTTGAGGAGACTCTGACATATACCTAAGTTTGAGAACCACAGATCTAAGTCAGATCTATTTCAAGTTTCTTTTCTTTTTGCTCTTCCTCTAATGTACCTATAGATGTTAGTATAGAAGTATTGCTAGAATATAAATGAATTCCCTTCTCTGCAAGAAATTATCCCCCGGACAATAGCGCTGTGCAACATCTCTCATATTAGAGGGAACTATCTCAATGCCTTTATTTTGAATAACCAAGAATTCTTTGTGATGACATAAATGGAAATGGTTTCAATCTTTGTTAGTTTTAGGTAATTTCAGTAGTAGAGTTCACTAGTAGAAATAGTTTTTTTAAAAGACATTTTAACACCTGTTATTTTTTTCTCACAGTTTCAAATGTTGAATGTTTCTCATGCCTTTTATAGATCATATAAAAAAGCAAAACAATAAGTGATTGTGATATATAGAGGATATATTTGTATGTGTATAAAACCAAATGGAAAAGCTGACATGAACGAGAATGAGTAGTTATGTTTGACCTGGGGAACACTTCCTTTGGCAATACCACACATATTTAAAATGCATGCGCGCGCGCACACACACACACACACACACACACACACACACAATCTCAGACAACATAGAAGGGAAAATGCTGCATTACAGAAAACTGACTTTAGACTAAAGAAATGGCTTTACTGATGAGTACAATGATGATAAAGGTGCATGTGATAAAGCATTTGAAGTAAACTTGCTTTGTGACAATGGGAAAAACAGTTTTTCCAAATATTCTGTAACATGAATTTAAATACGTACATGCTTGAATTAAACATTAAATATTATAAGCAAACATTTGACTCTTCCTACAAGTTTGCAAAATTTTGGTGGGAGCAATTGCCAAATAATATTTGTAGTTTCCAGGAAATTACATTACCCTGTCTGCCTCAAATGGTCTCCCACATGGGTATCTAATCTTTTGGCTTCCCTGGGCCACATTGGAAGAAGAAGAATTGGCTTCGGCCGCACATAAAATACACTAACACTAACGATAGCTGATGAGCTTTAAAAATTGCAAAAATTACTCATGTTTTAGGAAAGTTTGGGAATTTGTGTTGGGCCTCATTCAAAGCTGTCTTGGGCTGCATGCGGCCTGGTGGACAGGCTTGGTCTAACAACTCTTTCTTCTTGTGGAATTTGTGTGTTCTTTGAAACTCTGTTTCCATCATCTCTATGTCTATGATGCCCTCTTTTCTTACCCAGCCTGAACCTTTTTTTTTCCCTGCCTCATACAGCATGTGGTGAATCTTGTATCAGCACACCTATCTTCATTGCTTTGGTGCTTTTCTGCTTGCTGATTTTCTTCTTCTAATGTGTAAGTTATTTTAAGGCTGCCTCTCCAATGCAATACATAGCTAAGTGGTTAAGAGCATGGGCTTTGTAGACAGTCTCTGCTTGAAGGATGATTTAGTTACTATTTAGTTTTATACCATTGGGTAAGTTACTTAATCTTTCTCAGTCTCTGGAAATTGATAATAGTTTGTTTGCTGCATTATTTTACGGGTTAAAGTGGCGCATAGTAAGCATCAGTATAGCCTGTTACTAAATTTTGTCTTCATGGTATTTAGCACATTGTAGGGATCCAGGAAGTATTTCTTAAATGAGGTAGTAGAAGTTTCTCTTTCTCTAACCGTCTGTGGGTAGATTGAAAGTCAATAGCAATCCATTGATGAAATATTAGTATACATTTCAAAAATCGTATTTACTAATTAATATATTTGCATTGTTTTAAACAGTATTTAATTCTGTCCCTTTGTTTAAAACAAACACCCACAATCTCATCTTCCAGTGGCAACTACTAGTATAAATATTTGCAGTCTTTTTCTTATCTACTTTTTCTTTTTACATAACTGAAATTACAAAAATAATCAGTCTCATTTACCTTATTATATCTGGTGTAGCAAAAGTGTTCTTAATGTGAATCTGTTTAAAACAGGGGCCTAAATTTTGTATAAGTCATAAAAAATTTAATTGGACCTTATTTTAATAACAACAGATACTAATTATTTAAATGAAATTAATTTTATTTTAATATTTAACAAAATTTATCACTTTTGCATCTGTTGAGTTAATTTATAGAATGAACAAAGAATTGACCCAAATATTGTTTCTCTTGTAATAGTTGCCCAAAAAATGTGATTTTTTTTTTTTTTTACTTCTTATTTTATTTTTATTTTCCTTTTTTTTTTTTGAGATGGAGTCTTGCCTTTTTGCCCACGTTGCTGGAGTGCATTGGCTCACTGCAACCTCTGACTCCCAAGTTCAAGCAGTTCTCCTGCTTCAGTCTCCCAAGTAGTTGGGATTACAGGTGCGTACCACCACGCTTGGCTAATTTTTTTTCTTTGTATTTTTAGTAGAGACGGGGTTTCACTGTGTTGGCCAGGCTGGTTTGAACTCCTGACCTAAAGTGATCCACTGGCTTTAGCCTACCAAAGTGCTGGGGATTACAGGTGTGAGCCACTGCACCCAGCCCATATTTTATTTTTACAGGAATTATAAAGAGGGCCTTATTTTGTAAAAGTAGTTGAGATCTTCACCTCTTTTCCAGCAGTCTCTTCTTATTTTCTCATATGCAAGTTTTCCATTAAAGAACCTGTCAGTCCATTTCTTTGTTGATCTTGTCTTCTACAGTTGTTAGTTGGTCTGTTAGGTTCTTACTTGCCAGTACCCTTGGCTGTTACTAAGGTCACAAGGCTTTTATTACTACCATGAAGTCTTGCATATTTTGTAAGGTTTTCAGGTTTATTGAATTGTATCTGCATTCTCTTGTCAACTGCTTAGTTTCAGATGCAATTAGGTGTGTTCAGGGTTGCGTGACTATAGACAGCTGCTCAGTTTCTGTCAAAGAGTATTAATTGACCTGTGCTTTCATTAAACTCCCTCCCTCCCTCCGTTTCTCGTATCTCATTTCTCATTTCGTTTCTTTCCCTCCCTCTCTCCCTTTGCCCAGACTGGAGTGCAGTGGTGTTATCTCAGCTCACTGAAACCTCCGCCTCCTAGGTTCAGTGATCAGGTGATTCTCCTGCCTCAACCTCCTGAATAGCTGGGATTACAGGCACCTGCC
>NW_012106775.1:811062-812736 GCF_000951045.1 Mandrillus leucophaeus
TCCTGTGCTCCCCCTTCATCTGATGGGGGCACTGTGGAAGGAGAGGGAGAGATACCTCCTCCATAGCTAAGATCAGAGCTACATATTTGATATAATAAAGATGACCTATTTAGATGTCTGGATTTTTTATGTTAGCACAAAAAGAATGGTCTTTTTTTTTTTTTTTTTTTTTTAGACGGAGTCTCGCTCTGTCACCCAGGCTTGAGTGCAGTGGTGTGATCTTGGCTCACTGCAAGCTCCACCTCCTGGGTTCATGCCATTCTGCTGCTTCAGCCTCCTAAGTAGCTGGAACTACAGGCTCCCACCACCACGCCCGGCTAGTTTTTTGTATTTTGAGTAGAGATGGGGTTTCACCGTGTTAGCCAGGATGGTCTCAATCTTCTGACCTCGTGATCCGCCGGCCTCAGCTTTCCAGTGCTGGGATTACAGGCGTGAGCCACCGCGCCCGGCCAAAGGATGGTGGTTTTAAAGCAACAAGTGTGCCTTCAAAATTTTGGGTGGTTTTATGTGCTTTGTCTGTTGAGCTGAATTCACTGCTGTTTCCAGAACTCAAATTGCTGGGTCTCTTGGGCCAGCCTTTTTTAAACAGCTAGCTGTTGGTGTTTGTACCATTTTCATTCCAGCCTCAATTTCATGGTGAAAAAGTAGCACAGAGACCACTACTTCTGTGACTAGTAGTTATGATGCAGGGCTTTTCTCGGCCTCTTCACTGGACTTGTAACAGGGGCGCCCTGTCTACCCAGCCTGCCATGCTCAACGGCTTGCAGGAGGGAGCATGTGAGTGAGCGTGTGCGGGATCTGGCTGTCAGCTCCAGGCGCCGACACAGGAACAAGCCCTCAAAGCGCCCTCCTGAGGGTGCCTGGAACTCTGAAGCTCCAGAGTGGGTGTTACGGTGTTCTTTTAGTTCCGCTGTCTGCAGACAGCAGTGTGTTAGCAGCTCATTTCGCCCCTGTGGCGCCGCCTGGCCGAGGGTGCCCGTGACCCAGAGGCCCGAGAGAGGGTGTTACACAGCTCTCTTAGTTCTGCTGTCTGTGGACGGTGGTGTGTTAGCAGCTCAGGTGGCCCCTTGCCTCGTTGTGTGGGGCGGCCGCCCTCCGCTGGTGAGGGCAAAGGGCCGGTGTGACAGCCTTTTTGGGTACCCGCACTTGGTGGGTCCCAAGCCCTTAATCCAGCGTCCAAGAAGAATGAGGTTGTATGGATAGTTGAAGGGCGATGAGTGTTGAGAATTTTACTGAGTGATGAAAATGGTGTTCAGTAAAAAGGGGAGCTGGGGAGGGAATGAGAAAGGCACGTTGTCTTCCCTGAAGTAAAGTCGTCTCTCCCCTCAGGTCTGGCCGTCTCTCCCTCTATCGACTGAGTCTCGGGTCTTTATAGGCACAGGATGGGGGTGGGGGTGGGCCTAGGCAGTTTTGGAAAAAGCAATATTCTGCTGGTAAAAAGGCATTCAGAAAGAACCAATCGGGGAGAGCAAACAGGAACAGAAGTTCTCACTTTGGACTGTGGGTTTCAGGCTGTCCTTTTTTTTTGGCTTGAAGGTGGGGTTTTGCTGGGTATCTACCCCTTTCTGCCTAGGGGTTTGGCTGCCTCCTGTCACTATCAGTTATAGTTAATATTAGCAGAAACTGAAATGTTTCCATATGGAAAAATGATATGACAGTGCATATCAGTTTGAC
>NW_012106775.1:813751-816763 GCF_000951045.1 Mandrillus leucophaeus
TTTTTTTTTTAAATTGTAATTTTTTTAATGGGGAGAGGTATTTGAAAAGGGTCTGATTTTATTAATGATTATTTCGTATGTGAATATTTCTGTTACTGTTTTTTTTTTTTTTTCCGTTTTGCAGCCTTTTCACTTTAGAGACTTAGATTACAAGTGTTTGAATAATGACAGTCTCCTAAGTACGAATTTTTATTGCCGTTTTTGTTTTACTTTTGTACTGAAAAACTCTTTGCAAACTTGATCTTTTTTTTTTTTTTTTTGAGACAGAGTTTCACTCTTGTTGCCCGGGCTGGAGTGCAATGGCGCTGTTGAGCCACTGCACCCAGCCTGCAAACTTGATCTTAAAAATAAATTTTAGTCTGGGTGCGACGGCTGATGCCTTGAACTCTTTAAGCAATGGGATTATATAGGCAAGAGGATTGCTTAAACCCAGGAGTTCGAAACCAGCCTAGGCAACATAGCAAGACCCCATCTCTACAAAATTTCCTAGGTATGGTGGCAAGTGCCTATGGTTCCAGCTACTCAAAAGGCTGAGGTGGGAGGATTGCTAGAGCCCTGGAGTTCAAGGTTACAGTGAGTTACGATCACAACACTGCACTCCAGACTGGGTGACAGAATGAGACCCTGTTACCAAAAGAGTAAACCAATGACCTACAGAGTCGGAGAAAGTATTTGCAAATGAGGTATCTGACAAAAGTTTAGTATCCAGCATCTATAAAGAACTTGAACAGATTTGTAAGAGCAAAACAGTAACCTTAAAAAGTGGGCACTTCTCAAAAGAAGACATACATGGGGCCAATAAGCATATGAAAAAAAGTTCAGTATCTCAGATCATTAGAGAAATGTAAATCAAAACCACAGTGAGGTATTATCTCACATCAGTTATAATGGCTATGGTTAAAAAGTCAAAAAATAACAGACGCTGGCGAGATTGCAGAGAAAAGGGAACACTTATACACTGTTGGTGGGAGCGTGAATTTGTTCAACCAGTGTGGAAAGCAGTATGGTGATTTCTCAAAGAGCTAAGAACAGAACTACCATTCAACTCAGCAATCTTATTACTGGATATATACCTAGAGGAATATAAGTAGTTCTACCATGAAGACACATGCACGTGAATGTTCATTGCAGCACTGTTCACAATAGCAAAGACATGGAATCAATTTAAATGCCCATCAGTGACCAATTGGATAAAGAAAATGCATCAGTGTACAGCCATAAAAAAGAAGAGATCATGTATTTTGTGGGAACATGGATAGACCTGGAGGCTATTACCCTCAGCAAAAGAATGCAGGAGCAGAAAACCAAATACCACATGTTCTCATTTATAAGGGGTAGCTAAGTGATAAGAACTCATCAAATCAACACAAAGAAGGAAACAACAGACACTGGGGTCTACTTGATGAGGGAGGGTGAAAATAGGGAGAGGAGCAGAAGAAATAACTATGCTTACTACCTGGGTGATGAAATAATCTGTACAACAAACCTTTGTGACACAAGCTTACCTGTATAACAAACATGCACATGTACCCCTGAACCTAAAAGTTAAAATAAGAAACACATTTTGTTTGTAATAAATTCAAGATTATTTCTTTTATAGTATCAACAATATGTTGGCTGCCATAAACAATGATTTTTGATAATAGTTGTATACTTTTTTTTAACTGGAAAATGGTTTATTTTCTAGAAATAAATTCCTAAGATAGAATCATATGATATGACAGAGATCATATAAATTCCTAAGACAAGAATCACAAGATTTTCATGCATATTTCCCAGTTATTTTAATAGTTGACGTTTGTCAACATGTGAGTGTCCATTTCAGCATTCCTTTATCTGTGTATATGACTATTTTTAAAAACTGGGACAAATGTGAAAGGTGAAGCAAGGGCACCTCATTGGTATACATGTCCTTTATAGGAAAAGAAATCTGGTCTCTGGGTAAATCTTTTTAGCTTCCTGTCTTTCTTCCTTCATCATGCTTAAGTGTCCTGGAGTAATTTTCGTAAAGCACATGGATGGTTTTGCCGTCTCCCTATTTCTCATCTACTGCTTGCTTACTTTTCTGCCGATGTGAGAGCCTGGTGGTTATGGTCTCCAGTGTTGGTGTTCACTACCTTTGCAGCTGCATTGGTTGTATTCAACATATGCCCTGCTGCTGCCCATCTGGTGGGGTGCAGCTGTTTGTTGGCCCTTTGTTCTCGTTACTGCTCCCTCTACTTGAAATGCTCCACTCTCCAGCTCTGTCAAAGTCTTCCACACCCTCCATATTCATCTTAGGTGTCATTCTCATTTGAACCTTTCTGTTGTATTAAAGGACTCTGTGGTTTTGGGCCCTCTTATCCTTAGGCATTCTTGCTTTGCTCAGGCTGAGCATCACAGTGTTCAGCTGACAGATCTTGAAAATTCCTGCCTTAGCATTTTAAGGATAGAAGAGACACTGATTCTCCTTTTACAAAATGTCTTCCCCACTGCTGGCTAAAATCTACCTATATGTCACATCCAGTTCAATCCCACGTCTTCTTGAAACCTTCCTGTGTGATTAAGTCCTCCTCATTTCCATCAGAACCACTTAGTACTTAAAATAAAAACTGTCGTGCAGTTTTTGCCTTGACTCTTGGACTAGATCCCTGGGACAGCGACTCAGCTTCGCTGTTGAGTTTATCCCACCCCCATCCCCTCCGCCCACTGCCTCTGGCTGAAAACAGCAGTGCAAGTTCTTACTTGAAAGTATATTGAGATCTTTTTGCTCTGTATATGATTGTTTGCTATTTCTCAGCTCTTAACCTCAGTTCTCTACAGTAGTATAGTCTAACCAAGACTTATACCTACTCTATGATAGTCCTGTAACCTGACTCTAGAATTTTATTCCTGTGCTCCCCCTTCATCTGATGGGGGCACTGTGGAAGGAGAGGGAGAGATACCTCCTCCATAGCTAAGATCAGAGCTACATATTTGATATAATAAAGATGACCTATTTAGATGTCTGGATTTTTTATGTTAGCACAAAAA
>NW_012106775.1:818516-837009 GCF_000951045.1 Mandrillus leucophaeus
CTTCCTGACCTTGTGATCCGCCCGCCTCGGCCTCCCAAAGTGCTGGGATTTTAGGCGTGAGGCACTGCGCCCAGCTCCAAATTTTTTTTTAAAGGTGTTTTGGCATAATCTTTCTACATCCTTACATTAGGCCCATTACGATATGTCGAAAGAACTTTTTATTTCATCTTTCAAGTTTGTGTTAGTATCCAGAAATTGGAATTTCAGCAATTTCTCTTTAAAACAACATCTTTTATGAAATGTAATTTCAGAAAGTTGAGTTGATGTGCTTTCTTCATAAAGCTTCACATGGAAATTTTGTAACCAATATTTGAAGGATCTAAATTCAGCCACTGTACTATTCTAGTGACAGCCTGTTAATTTTCCAGGTATACTGAGATTTTTCCATTCTTTGTATCACTTTTTTCATGTGAAATTAGGAGATTGGGCTGGGTGCCATGACCCACATCTCTAATCCCAGCACTTTGGGAGGCTGAGGCAGAAGGATGACTTGAGCCCAAGAGGTGGAGGTTGTTGGCAGTGAGCCAAGGTTGCATCACTGCAATCCAGCCTGGGCAACAGAGTGAGACCCCATCTCAGAAAAAAAAGAAATTAGGATATTGGTTTTCACCATTTATATTTCTGTTATTAAAACCCTGCTTTTCTAAATGGTAGACTAGAAATAATAAATTGGATTACTGACTCCATTATTTGGAGTCTTATCCTTGTCAGTTACTTTTTTTTTTTTCCTGAATGATACTCTGTTTTGTGGATATACTACATTTGGTTTATCTGTTGATCGGCTGATAAACATTTGAATTATTTTTACTCTCTGAATGCTCTGAATGTTGTGAGTGAACATTCATGTACATGTTTTTGAGTGAATATATGTTTTTATATCTACTGGATAAATATCTAGAAGTGAGATTGCTAGGTCATATGATGACTCATATGTTTGAAATTTTGTAGAACTACCAGAATGTTTTACAAAACAGCAGAGTCGTTTTACATTCCTACCTGCAGTGTAAGAGTGTTTTAATTTCTCAGGATCCTCACCAACACTTGTTAGCATCCTTTTACTTGTAGTTACCCTACTGGATGTGAAGTGGTATTTCATTGTAGTTTTGATTTGCATTTCTCTGATGGCTAATGATGTTGAGGCATCTTGTCATTTGCTTTTTGGCTACTTGTATGTCTTTTTTGGAGGAACATCTGTTCTGATCCTTAGCTTGTTTTTAAATTGTGTCTTTTTGTAAAGACATGAGAATGATGCAATGGACTTTGGGGACTTAGAGGAAGAGTGGAAAGGGGGCAAGGGATAAAAGATAACATATATGGTGCAACATAACTGCCTGGGTGATGGGTGCATTAGGATCTCACAAATCACCACTAATGAACTTACTCATGTAACCATATACCACCTGTACCCCAATAACTTATGGACTTTTTTTAAAAAAATTTTTGTCTTTTTTATTACTTAGTTAAGAGTTCTTTGCTTTGTTATTTGGTTTGAGAATTAACTTTTAGGGAGAGAAGGACCAAGCAGTGGTTTATGGTCCCCATTCTCTCTGCTAAAATGTTTCTAGTAATCTGGTGACACACAAGCTCTAGAGGGTGCCAGCAATGAGAAATGATTTGGTGTTGAGCAGATGAAAGAAATCACTGCTCTCTCTCTCTTTACTTGGAATTTTTGGAGACAGAGTCTTGCTGTGTCACCCAGGCTGGAGTGCAGTGGTGTGATCTCGGCTCGCCGCAACCTCTGCCTCCCAGGTTCAAGCCCAGCTAATTTTTCTCTTTTTAGTAGAGATGGGGTTTCTCCATGTTGGCCATGGCTGGTCTTTAATCCTGGCCTCAAGTGATCCACCTACCTCAGCCTCCCAGGATTACAGGTGTTAGCTACCGTGCCTGGCCAGAAATCTGCACTGTCTTTTACTTATGTCTGAGAGTATATTCTTTTTTATTAACCCTGAACTTGAAAAAAGGCTTTCTTTTAAAGGGGAGGTCTTTGGTATGCGTGGCTTGGATATCTTTTTAAAACACGAGTTTTGGGCTGAGCGCGGTGGCTCATGCCTGTAATCCCAGCACTTTGGGAGGCCGAGGCAGGCGGATCACGAGGTCAAGGAGATGGAGACCATCCTGGCTGACATGGTGAAACCCCATCTCTACTAAAAATACAAAAAAATGTATTTGTATGGGCATGGTGGTGGGCGCCCATAGTCCCAGCTACCTAGGAGGCTGAGGCAGGAGAATGGCGTGAACCCGGGAGGCAGAGCTTGCAGTGAACTGAGATTGTGCCACTGCGCTCCAGCCTGGGCGACAGAGCGAGACTCTGTCTCAAAAAAAAAAACAAAAAAAAACAAAAAAACAACATAAATTTTGGCCCGGCATGGTGGTTCACACCTGTCCAGCACTTTGGGAAGCTGAGGTGGGCAGATCACCTGAGGTCAGGAGTTCCAAGACCAGCCTGGCCAACATGGCGAAACCCCAACTCTACTAAAAATACCAAAATTAGTCAGGTGTGGTGGCGCGTGCCTGTAATCCCAGCTACTTGAGAGGCTGAGGAAGAAGAATTCACTTGAACCCAGGAGGTGGAGATTGCAGTGAGCTGAGTTCATGCCACTGCACTCCAACCTGGGTGACAGAGTGAGTGAGACTCAGTTTAAAAAAAAATGTTCTTTCTTTCTTGAGCACACGTATAGTGTGTTTTTTTTAAAAAAAAAAAATCTAGCAAAATGTATCTTCTATTTTATTTTTTGGGAAGTATATGATCCCTAAATGTTTCATAGATAGATATGATTTTATGTTTATTTTATTGAAAAAATAGATTTAATATTTTGACATGATTATTAATATATTTTGGACTAGGAACTTTAGGTTCCTAGACTTAACAGAAGTTATTACTTGGTAGTAACAAGCTATATTTTAAAGATAATTTTACAAGCACAGTGTACAACTTTTAAACTCTAAGTAGCATTGTTCAGTAGAACTTTCTGTGATTTTTCTGTCCGGTCTGGTAACCCCCGCATGTGGCTGTTTAGCAATTGAAATGTGACTAGTAAGACTGATGTGCTGAATCTTTGTTTGCTCATTTTTACTTTAAATAGCCACATGTGTCTGGCTACCTTATAGGACAGCATAAGTCTAGAGCCCCAATAACCCACTTTTACTTTTTTTTTTTTAAGTATAAGTTTAGTTGTAAGACATTTTATAAGGAAAAGCACAAGATATTTTGGGGAAAAAATTTACTGAATTTATTTACTATTTTTTCTACAGTCTTAAGAATGCTTGTTTTTTAGAAACAGCCTATTAAACTTTATAAATAATTAAAATTGTATCTCTGTGTCTATAATTGCCATGTGAAAAATGACTGGGTAGATTTTCACCAAATTTAGAAGGTTTTGGATGATCTAACTAAAAATATATGAATGTGTCATACTTAAAAGTGGCTTTGTTGGGAGTATGGGGCCATCCTCTGTTGGAGAGACTGGTTAATGATTTCGCAGCTCTGCCATACTTCATTCAGGACATGGAGGGAGCAACCACTGGTTTCATGTGTGAGTCATAAATAGGAGGTTACTAAGGCAGATGCTCTGCTGGTTGGCAGCTCACTGCAGCTTGCTCCAGCATTAGTAGCCATAATGATTCTCCCAATACATATTGAAAGAGGATAGTTGCTAGCCTTAAATAAAATAGATCTTAAGAAGCTATAGCCTTTATAGGCAGAAAAGCAAGGCAGATTTTATTGACCGTGGTTTGTTTTTTTAAAAGAGAGAGATGGGCCAGCATCTCTAAAAAAAGCCTAGGCTGGACTCAAGTGATCTAAAGTTCCTGGGCTCGTGTGATCCTCCCATCTCAGCCTCCCAAGTAGCTGTCACTGCAATCATGTGCCACTGTGCCTGGCTTACAGTTTTTTGATGGTGGCAGTCTTCTAGGTAAATTTAACTGTTATTAACATAATTAATGAAAGCTCAGCAAGGAAAGGGAAGTCTTTGATTTAATATTTTAACCTCTTTTTTATGTTTGAGCTCATGTATGTTTTAAGATTGGGGCTTTTTATCATGAAAATTTTAACTTTAGCAAACAAATGCACTCATTTTGGGTCAAGGGGAATGTTTCATTCACTTTGAATACTAACTGAATGTACTAAATTCATGAAATAAAATAGGAATGAATTTCATGATTTATTTTAACTGACAGTGTGGAGTTTGATTTAGAATTCTAAATGTTCTAAAATGGAAGATGAGGGGAAACTGAAACTTGAGCTGACATTAACCAAAAGATAAATAAGAAATGTATTTACTGGATAATTAAAATTAAAATTATTATTATTTTTTTATTATTATTAGAGTTTTGCTCTTGTTGCCCAGGCTGGAGTGCAGTTGTGCGGTCTCAGCTCATTGCCATCTCTGGCCTCCTGGGTTCAAGTGATTCTCCTGCCTCAGCCTCCCAGGTAGCTGGGATTACTGGCGTGCACCACCATGCCTGGGTAATTTTGTATTTTTATTAGAGACGGAGTTTCTCCATGTTAGCCAGGCTAGTCTTGATCTCCTGACCTCAGGTGATCTGCCTGCCTCGGCCTCCCAAAGTCCTAGGATTACAGGTGTGAGCCATTGCACCCAACTTAAAGTTATTTTTGAGTAAAGGTTACAGATTCTGAATTCCTAACAGTAACTCTAACAAAAGTCTTACTGTATGACCTTTATGGAAAAAATTGCAAAATATTATTAAAGAGCATAAAATCACTGTTGAATGAATATATATACTCATAAAATATGAATATTTAAAAATATAGAATGGGGCTGCTTAATATGGTACAGATGTCGTTTAAAAATCTATAAATTCAGCCTATGTGTGTAACTCAATCTAAAATAATTAATTGCTGGAACAATTGGTTATCCCTATGAAATAAAATAAAACTAGAGCTCTGTTTCAGAATTTAATCAAAAATTTCAGGTGGGGAATATATATCTAAATGTGCATATTTGAAGATATGCATAGCCTGCTCCTTAAGACCCTTGAGCAATATTATTTATATGTTGTTTTGTGTGACTCAAGGCATATACAGATCTGTTCATGCACAACTGAAGTATGTTTCAAGAAATAATACTTTTATCACATGAAGCACACTCAGGTATTTTATACTTTTCTTTCTTTTTTTTTTTTTTTTAAAGTGGTGTATTGATTTCATTGCTTTCTGAGTATAGCTTGACAAAAATTAGCTTCAAGAAGCTTCTACGTGTGTGCAAGGAGAGAGATGTATGTGGAAATTTTAAACCCTGCAAGTGCTTCATCTCTAGTGACAGAGGAAAACATGTATGTGGTTAATTAAAATACAAGAGGAACCCCAGGAAGTGCTATAGTTGAGATCTGTGGGGGATGCAGACAATTCACAGGGAGTCAATAAGGTTTGAGTTGATTGTTGAAAGAAGAGTAGAATCTGGCTAAAATAAGAAAAAATGGCTTTTTATAAGGTAGAAGACACAAGGTTGAACTGAGATGGGAGACATTTAATTTTTTGACACTTGGGCCGGGAGGTATGTCAGGGACAAAGTGCAAGGAACAGCCTTCAGCTCATGTTCTGTCTGGGTTATTAAAATGTGGAAATAGATTCTATGACTTCTGGTCAGCCTATTAGGAACCTGTTTGGAGGCCTTTTCAGGTTTGCTGACATTAGGAAAAGGATCTGGAAGACAGGGACAAAGAATAGTTGCAGTTGAGCTTTTTTCAGCTGAAGAGATGACAGATCTTTTTTGGATTTATTGCCCTTGAGCCCAGTCTGGTGAAATGGAGGTTGTGAGATCTTGTGGTCCCAACATGCCCTTTCTGGACTGGGGGCCCTGGGCTGAGGCCCTGGACTCTATGCACTCAGTCGTCAGCAGGGCCACTTCAGCTTACCTCTTATTTTTCACAAAGAGTAATTGCCTCAGTAGTAAAAGTTCCCTTTGTGTCATCTGTGCCTTTAAAAAAATTAACACTTAAAAAAAGTATTTGAGTAAATATGAAAGCAAATAGATAATGCCTAATTCATATCACGTACTAGAGTTTAGCTGGTTTTTGTTTTTTTCCATCAGTAAAACTATAAATTTCTCTGTACTAATTGCAGTGTCGTTCCACAGACTACTCCATGAGGTCAGAGGTCATACCATTTTTGTTCATGATGAAACAAACATAGAACTTTATAATAAATGGCCGGTGTGGTTATATTTGCCATAAGTGTAAATCTTTCTGAGTTGTGTTTTAAAACTAATGTTATTATGAATTGAATTTCTGTACTTATACCAGATTGATCTTTCTCAAAAATGTAACTAGGCCGAGCGCGGTGGCTCATGCCTGTAATCCCAGCACTTTGGGAGGCCCAGGTGGGTGGATCACCTGAGGTCACAAGTTCGAGACCAGCCTTACCAACATGGAGAAACCCTGTCTCTACTAAAAATACAAAATTAGCGAGGCGTGGTGATACATGCCTGTAATCCCAGCTAGTAGGGAGGCTGAGGCAGGAGAATTGCTTGTACCTGGGAGGTTGCGATGAGCTGAGATCGCGTCACTGCACTCCAGCCTGGGCAACAAAAGCAAAACTCCGTCTCCAAAAAAAAAATAAAAATAATTAAAAAAAAAAGTTACCTAATGATGGAAAAATTTTAAGGAATGCTGTGGCATTATAGTATTTGAAGAGTTAGCACTGCTCAGCATAGATACTAAAGTAGGCAAAAATAGAAGTTTAAAACTTACCAATGATTTTATGGTTAAAAAAGTATTTTCTGCTTAAAATGCTTAAATCGTTACTGTTGTCTTCAGTTATTGTTTGGTCAAATTTTACTTCAGATTTGAAGTTTTAAACCTTTGATTGTAGTGCTTTTAATATTTTCATAAAAAGGAATGTTACTTGTTAATATTAAGTGACAAGTTATTGTGAGGAAGAATTCTTTTGTTAGTATGATGTCTCTCTATTAAAGTCTGTACGAGAGCCCATCAGAAGCAGTTTAACTGCTAATAAAGATTCTTCCTGATGTTGAGAGTGGTACTTACGCAGAAGTTTGTAAAGCAGTTTGGCAAAAACTGCTTTATGTTTTAAAACTTAAAAAAAGTATTTGAATAAATATGAAAGGAAATAGATAATGACTCGACTTAGGATTTTTCAACTTTATATGAATGGTGTTTTGGGATGTAACCTCATCACGAGTTGAGGAATATCTGTAATATGTTTTAGAGATTTTTGTCGAAAATTGGTGTGTGGGTTTAAGTAAACCTTTTTCTTAGACCAGTTAGCTCACATGAACTTTATTTTCTGATTCTGCCAAATAAATACCGCTCATGTTTTTTGAAGTAATGATTTATAATTTATTTTTTCATTTTCTGCTCTTATTTACCCCCAATACCAAAAAATTATTGTATAGCTCTTCCTAGCCCTGCCCCACTTTTTGAAAGGATTAGACTATTGTACTTTCCCTTTAAAACATTTTAAACAATTCAAGGTGCCTTCTGAAACAAATGAGACACATCACATCAGGGCTGGGGGTCTGGATGTCTTGATGGAAAAAAAAAATGGTTAAAGTGAGTTGTGTGAAAACTGTATAATGACATTCAACTGGAATGGTAAACGTTATGCTAGTTTTAGATTCTTTTGGTGGTTTGTTTCATATACTAACACGATGGTTTTAGCTAAGTATCACAAGCTAGACTTTTTTTAATGTTAATTCTTTTACAATTTAAATTTATTTGAGTTTTTGAACACTTGTATTAACTTTTTTTCCTCTTTTTTTCTTTTTTGAGAAGGAGTCTCGCTCTGTCGCCAGGCTGGAGTGCAGTGGCGTGATCTCAGCTCACTACAACCTCTGCCTCCCGGGTTCAAGCGATTCTCCTGCCTCCACCTCCTGAGTAACTGGGAATACAGGCGTGTGCCACCACGCCTGGCTAATTTTTGTATTTTTAGTAGAGACGGAGTTTTACCATGTTGGCTAGGCTGGTCTCGATCTCTCCACCTTGTGATCTGCCTGCCTCAGCCTCCCAAAGTACTGGGATTACAGGTGTGAGCCACCGCACCCGGCACAAGCTAGACTGTTAAAATCGTAAGAGGATCTAAGAATTAGGAAAAACAAAATTACTTATTCTGTATATAAAGCATTAATTTTATAGCCACATTTAAACTGCATTATATTCCCCTATGTTTAGTTTTTTGTCTGCTTATTTTAAAAACATTAATAACTTGATTAAACCATATTTCATTTTTTATGATTAAGTCAGATATTATTTGAGTTCTTAAACTTCTCCCTCCTAAGTAGTGATGAATAGGCTATTTGGCTTATATGGCTCTAAGTCAAGTGTACACTGGTTAGGAATTTTTGCCTGTTCTTGCCACCAGTTTGTGGCTTAGTCATTAGCAAGATTCTTTACTCGTGAACTCCTAATACATAGAAACATTATCTCCACTAAATAAACAGAATTTTGTGTGCTTTCACGTGGCACCTACATATTTGGGGAAAAGAAATGCCTAGGAAATATTATTCTTAAATACTGCAAATTTGGGTGACATTTTAAAAGTTTATGATCACTGTCAAATTATGAAATCAGAGTATTAGATTATAGGCTTAAATAATTTACCAAGTATTAGGCATATACTTTTTCACTTGTGATTTTTCATTCAGCATCTGTAATTTAATGTCTAAGTAAGGAGCTCTACTAAGTACATAGGGACTGAGGCTCAGTCTGTTCTCAGGCACATACCTAATGTCATACCTGGTAAATAGGGACTGGCTTCTAGCACTTGAAAGCCTGAAAAGTCTTGCATATAGGAGCAGAACCTAGTGAGTAAAACATAAATCATCTTGAAGATCACTAGTTTTAAAGGGAAGGGTGAAAAAAGTAACTCTGTTATAATGATACATGGGCTTGGCCTGAGTGGGGCTATTTAGTTTCTCCAGTGAAGAAGTTTCCGTATTCCTGTCCAGAGCATAGAGACAGGAACCGGGCATATGTTCTGGGAGCAGAGTGGAGTAAGGAGACTAAGATGCTGGTCCGATTCTAACTGTTCATCATAAAGACTGTTTCTTAGCCCAGTACTGTATCTCCTTGTGCCCAGTGTCTCCAAAATGTTCCATCTTCTGCCTTGGAAAGAATTGCGATCTGGTTACGCTGGAGGTGGGAGTGTGGGGAGTATGCGCCAACCACTCCATCCAACCAAGCTATGTGTCTCCAGCATCATCTCTTCCCCCAGAATGTCTCCCCAGCCCCTGGTTGTAGTGCTGAAGCTCTTGTGGTCCCAGGGTGGACTGCTTTCTGGTCAGTATCTATTTCTGCAGCCACTTTTGCTTATAGCTGCTTATGTTCTTCCTAGTTGTCACCTCTTCTCCATTTTCATTGTTTTCTTAAAAAGAATTTGTTGACTTTCTTGTTCCTTGATTTTTTTTCTTTTATTTTCTTTGTTCTTTGGAGCTTTCTTCTTTTTCTTTTCAACTAGGAAGGAGAAAAGAAAAATGAATAGGATTTATCAGTCATATTTAAGGTGTCACGCAGTCCCCAGTCATGCTTAAACTATAACTCCCTTAGGCATGCTTTTCTAAGTTGGAACTCTGAATATACTGTGGTATGATTATTCATATTTTAATAGAATTCACTAAAGATTAGTTTTACTTCACTTGTAGTAGGTGATTGAAAACTGTGATTCATGCAATAACTTCTTAGGAAACATCATTTATTTTAAGTGGAGGTCCTTTTCTTGAAACCTTTTGGACCATTAAAAATTCTTATTTCTGTCTGCCTTTGTTTAGGTACATGTATTTGTACCTACTTTCCTTACTTGTGTTTGGACCATAAAGTCACGTTAGTGCATTGCCAGTCAACACCTGTTAGAGATGGTAATGATTCCTTGGAGCATTGATTCTTAACCATGGGTGTGTATCAGTCACCTGGTGACATGCTTCCAGGCTGCATTCCTGACCTACTGAGTCAGAAGAATCTCCTGATTCTCACTTTTGCATTTTGGAAAACTTCCACTTGATTGTGCTGTATAGTCCCATTTGAGAACTATTGTGTTATTGCTTATGAAAGACATAGATTTAATTTTGTGTAGCATTTTATTTCCTAGCAAATAAACTTCAAATTCTTCACCCCAGGGTGTCAAAATCTGATCTCAACCTTGCTCTAGCACTTCTGCCAGTATTCTCCTTAGGGGATGAGCCCTTTCTTGCTGCCATACCTACTGTTGCTCAGGCCGTCAGGTCCTCCTGCCTGGAATACCCTTTCCTAGCTAGATCTGTTGACACCTTTTTCTTTGTCATAGACTTCTTCAGTTTTCTCTCCTTTCTTTGGGAATTTTTAGGCACTCAGCCAACTGGAGAGAACATGTATACCTTTCCACATATTTTGTTTTTGCCATTTATCCCCTGGGAATTATATAGGAGACTGGAAATTGGATACGTTGAATATGCCTTGAGTTAATTAAAGAAATAATGTTATCAAGCTATGTCCTGCCTTGTTTTATGCTATAATTTGTCTATCTGATCTATCTGTTAGATTCCTGGTACCACGAGAAAAGACTCATATTTTTCTCATTTTAGCAGTAAAATAGTTTGAGCTTTGTAAATATTTCTCGAACAAGTAAATAAAGAATGTTCTCTATACTTGGGGTAATCTTGCAGAATTTGGAACTGTGGGTTAGAATCCCAAGATTCATGACACAAGGGAAGGAGAAAATCAGTTCTGAGAGTATCAGTCTGCGTTGGTGGGATGCTTTAGTCCTGCTCTGTCAGGTATATGGATTTGATACATTTCAGGACAGTCTTCAGTTGTCAGATACAATTGTTCTGAGATAGCACTGTGTCTTCTGTGAATGCAAGAGAGAATAATTTGTAGGATTTGGTTTCATGGATGCTGTTCTCAGCACCACTGTGTGTTTTGAATTTC
Source organism: Mandrillus leucophaeus (assembly GCF_000951045.1). Classification (NCBI taxonomy): domain Eukaryota; kingdom Metazoa; phylum Chordata; class Mammalia; order Primates; family Cercopithecidae; genus Mandrillus; species Mandrillus leucophaeus. The sequence goes on from NW_012106775.1 coordinate 829,395, forward strand.
TATTCCGCTTAATTAGGTAAGTCACTTTTTATGTTCAACTTTAAATCTTTTTTTTCTCACCAGATACTGCCTTTGTCATATTGCCTTGTAGAAGTATGTGATAATTAACTGTTTGAAACTTTCTGAAGAAATCTCTTAACTAATCATGATGATAAAATACTTAGATTTAGAAGCAGAGGGCTGTTAGGTGGTGGGATCGGTGTTGACCTTTGGAGTTAGGATAGTCAGAGATGAACAGAGAGGAATGAGAGGAACTCCAGAAATGCCAAAAGGCCTGTAGCAGTATCGCGCGTGATGTATCAAGGTCTATTTGTTGGTCACAGCTGGAACCCTGAGGAAACAGTTTTATTGTCACTACATACCAGAAGAGTGGGGAGGTGAGGATTAACCTTTATTGAATGCCTACCATGTACACAGTTACCATGGCAGGGGATTTATGTCATCTCTTTTAATGTTCACAACGCTCTAATGTGCATTAAAAGCCTAGAGAAATGGTCACTGGCTTGAGTTCTCATGGATTGGTAAGTGATGGAACAGGTATTCAGCCTAACCTAGAGCCTTGTTACCAGAAAGCTGTACATTTGGACTGCGACTTGTATCTTGACTGTCCAGCCCTAGAATGGTTAGTGGCAACTTTTCCATGACTGTAACAGTTTATTTTTTTGTTGTTCTCTCTCTCTCTCTCTCTTTTTTTTTTTTTTTTTTGAGGCAGGGTTTCACTGTGTTTCCCAGACTGGAGTACAGTGGTGTGATTTCGGCTCACTGCCAACCTCTGCCTCCCGAGCTAAAGTGATTCTCCTGCTTCAGCCTCCTGAGTAGCTGGGACCACAGGCATGCATCACCATGCCCTGCTAATGTTTGTATTTTTTTGATAGAGATGAATTTTCACAATATTGGCCAGGCTGGCCTTGAACTCCTGAAAGGAGTTTTTGGGGGATGATAAGAATCTTGAAAAAATTACCTCCTTTCCTTCATCTCACCAGTCACCGATTTCTTTTTCCTGGATGCAACCATTATTGGCTTGTTGCTCCATCCAGTGCTTAGGATGTCTGTGTAAAACAAATGATACATACCATACATAGTGCTCTGCACTGTTTTATTCATCAGTGTGTATATCTTTCATCTTAATACATGTAGAACTGTTTAATAATTTTTGTGTAACAACTTTATTAAAAGATTATTTACATACCATGTAATTACCCTTTTAAAGTATACCATTCAGTGGTTTTTCAGTATACTCAGAGTTGTGCAACCATCAACCACCTAATTTAATTTTTTATTTTTGTAGAGATGGGGTCATGCTCTGTTGCCCAGACTGGAGTACAGTGGCTATTTACAGGTGTGATTGTGGCATATTATAGCTTTGAACTCCTGAGCTCATGTGATTCTCCCATCTCAACCTGCAGAGTAGCTGGGACAATCAGCATGTGCAGCTGTACCCAGCCCTCTTAATTTTGAAACAATTTTATCACCCTCCCAAAGAACTTCGTATACTTGAGTAGTCACCCCTATTTTCTCTACCCCCACAGCCTTATGCTGTTACTAATCTACCTTCTATTTCTATAGATTTGTCTGTTGTAATCATTTTATACAAATTGAATCATACATGTGGTCTTTGGTGGCTGGCTTTGATTTATAATACTTCAATGCTGTCAAGGCATTAAAGTATTATAAACTGATAGCATCTATCAGTACTTCATTTCTTTTTATTGTTGAGTAGTAGTCTATTGTATTGGATATACCACATTTTGATTTATCCATTCATCAGTTAGTGGATGTTTGGGTGGTTTCTACTTTAGGCTGTTAAGAAAGTACAGCTGTGAGTGTTCACGTACACGTTTTTGTGTGGACATGTTTTCATTTCTGTAGAGTATATACCAAGGAGTAGAATTGCTGCATCATATGATAACTCTTTTTTACTTTCTGAGATACTGCTAGACTATTTCAAACTGGCTGTACTATTTTCCATTTTCATCATCAGTACCTGTGGGTTCTCTGTTTTGTTTGTCGCTGACGTCACTTGTTATCTGTCTTTCTGATTATTGCCATCCTAGTAGGTGTGAAGTAGTATCTCATTGTGGTTTTGATTTTTTCATTTTTCTGATGGTTAGTATTGTTGAGTCTCTTTCCTAGCAGTTTTATAATTTTAGCTCTTATATTTAGTACTTTGATCCATTATGAGTTGGTTTCTGTGTACGGTGGGAGGTAAGAATTCAGTTTTATTCTTTTGTATGTGAATATTCAGTTGTTCCATCAGCATTTGTTGAACAGACAATGCTTTCCCAATTGAAGTGTCTTGGCATCCTTGTTGGAAATCAGTTGACTATAAATGCAAGGTTTTATCTCTGGACCCTCAATTCTATTCCATTGGTCTTCATCCTTATGCCAGTATGACATTGTCTTGATTACTATAGCTTTGTAGTAAGTTTTGAAATTGGAAAGTGTGAATCTTCCAGTTTTTTTTCTTTTTCATGGTGGTTTGACTATTCTGGGACCTTGCATTTCCATATGAGTTTTAGGAATGGCTTGTCAAATTCAGCAAAGAAGCCAGCTGGGATTTTGATAGGGATTTCATTGAATCTGTAGGGGACATTTTCCCGTATTGACAAACAGTATTAAGTCTCCAGTCCATGAATATGGGATGTCTTCTGTTTATTTAGGTCTTTAATTTCAACAAGATACTGTAGTTTTCATAGTATGTTTTAAACTTCTTTTGTTAAATTTATTTTGATGCTATTGTGAATAGAATTGTTTCATTTGCCTGATCCTTTTTGAGAGTTTTGTATGGATGTGCCATAATTTTATCATAATGTTATTAACAAGTTTCCTATTGATAGAAATTTAGATCCCAATGTATTGCTGTTTGCAGACATTGCCACAGAATGTGTGTATCACTAAGGTAAATTCCACTAAAGAGAACTAGTGAGCTGCAGGGTATCAGATATTGGAATCGTCTGTGAAATTTAAAATGGTTATATACTGCCTATCATTTTACTGCTTATTTTAAAACTTACAGTAAGGTATTTATAATAAGCTGTATAAAAAATGTTCCAAACTCTTTCAGCTAACCTTATTACTTATTAAAAATAGTGATATGCCGAAAGAGGCTCATGTGCTTAAAAAAAAATGCCTAGAGTAGTGCTGTCCAATATAACTTTCTGTGGTGATAGAAATGTTCTATATCTACACTGCCCATACTGTGCTGTAGCCACGAGCCATATGTGAGTGCTTGAAGTAGGATGACTGAATTTTTAATTTTATTCCATTTTAATTAATTTGTCTTCTAGCTACCATATTATGTAATGCAGGTTTAGGATTTCATTTATTTCCTGTGTTCTAAATTACTTTAGAAGGTAGAAAGTTGACTGCTTTTGAATTTTGTTGATCCATTGTATATTAGTAATTGTGTATGCCTTTAGATCTAAAGCTTGTGGAAGTTTGCAGAAGGCTTGTGTAAAGTGGTACATCTTACATTATTTTCTGAATAACATGAGATAATCACTAGTTGTTATAGCAACTTTCACCAATATAAGTCTTAATAAACAGTTCCTTTTTTGTGACAGTTTATTTACTTTGCACCTAGCTGGCTTCAGATTGTCTACAAACATAGCTTTTAGATAGAAAAGCATATGGGTCTTTAGTTTGCTTGTTCTTCTTATATGTATCTTATCCTAATGTAAAAGGTAGGCTTACTTTTGTATATGTATGTGCTCTAAAATCTGTTTTTGAAACTTATAAACTTATATTGGCAATTATAGTAGGGGCCCTTGACTATAGATTAGAATGTTGGTGGCTTGTTTAACTTTGTGCTTTGGCTTTGAACTGGGCTCTGCCCTTGGCTCTTTTATTCCCCAGTTTCTCCCCAGCACTCTTACATGCTTGGAAAGGCTTTGGCTTCCAGCTGCATGGTCATGCTTCAATTTGCTTCAGTTTCAATCACCTTTGCTTCAATTTGCAGCTCAAACCTTTACTTTTCATCTATAAATTTTATATATTAAGCAATCCCTGCTGTATTCTGTGCTGCTTGGTATCCCACTTGCCTGGGAAACTCAGAGGAACTAGAACTGGTTACTTTTCTGTAAAACCCCTTCACTTCTTCATCCACCTGCTCTATTCTCTATCCAAATGAATGGTACAGTATTTCAGACCAGAAATGAAGAGTTAATGCATTCACTTCTAGCAAATGAGTTCGAGTTGTCCTTAGGTGTTTGTGGGGGATTGGTTCCAGGATCCCATTCTGATACCAAAATCCATGAATGCTGATATAAAATGGTTTAGTATTTGCATGTCACCTGTGCACATGCTCCTATATACTTTCAGTTATGTCTAGATTCCATCACCTAATAGTGTATATACTATGTAAATAGTTGTAATACCTAATTGTTTATGGAATAATGACAAAAGGTCTGTACATGTTCAGTACACATGCAGCCATCACCCCATATTTAGGATCCACAGTTGTTTGAATCCATGGATGCGGAACCCATGGATACAGAGCAACAATTGTACTGAGTTCTGAGTTCCAGTTTTTATCATCTCTGTCTTGGACTAACAGTTTCAGCATTTTCCCATGAATTTTCTTTCTTCATGCTTTTATCCTTTCTACCTGGTCTACACTCTAATTTCATGTGTTTTTTGCAGAAAGGTAATCCTTGTTTCTATAGTTGCATTTCAGTGGCTACTACTTGACTCAGAGATAGAGCCCAACCTCCTTAGCATTGTGGATTATTCTTTTGAATTGTGGATTATTCCTATGCCTAACCTCTTTCCTATTTCCAGTCATACCAGATTAGTTTGGGCCTCTGTGCTTTTGATGATGTGGTTCCCTGAGACTTGGACCTCCTGCAGTCAGCCTCATTGTGGCCAGTCTATAAGATCACCTCTAGATGTCTCTAACTTGGCCCACTGCCATCTCTGTTTCCATAGCGATACCAGGAGCAGTTGTTTACATTTGTGTGTTTACATGCACTTCTCCCCTCCTCACTAGACTGTACACCCCTCAGTGCTGGGCATCTGTATTCTTCTGGGTAGTTGTAGAATCAGTGGATGTCATTTTACATGCATTTGGACTTACTGGTTTAACTTTCCTGTCAGTCTCCATTTCAGTAGTAATATTTTCTGCCAGATCCCACAAATGTTTTATAAAATATTAGTAGTTTTAGTGGCATAAGACTATGTAGCGCTGAAATGCAGTTTTAGGACCAGAGGATTGCTTTCTGCAAAGAATATATGGAATTGATGTGTGAAATGGGAAGGATAAAAGCAAGAAACAAGGAAATTAGTGAGGAAATGTTAAGTCCAGGAAATAGATGATAAAAACCTGAACTCAGAACTCAGTGAGGTGATCAGGCAGCAATACCTTTAGAACACCAACTCCTTTGTTTTCTAAAATGTAGATTAGCTGGGAAGCAGGTCTAATTTACTTACATCCTCTCCAACTTTTAGTTGGCTGTGTTCGACGTTCTAGAAAACAGTATTTGGCTTGGAATTATGATTGTTTGCTATTAAGTCTTGGGGAGTGATATAGTTTGGATATGTGTCCCCGCCCAAATCTAGTGTTGAATTGTAATCCCCTATGTTGGAGGTGGTGCCTGGTGGGAGGTGATTGGATCATGGGGATGGATTTCCCCTTTGATGCTGCTCTCATTATAGGCCGTGAGTTCTCCTGAGATCTGGTTGTTTTAAAAGTGTGTAGCACCTCCCCCCTCACTCTCACTCTTGTTTCTGCTCCGGCGATGTGATGCACCTGCACCCCCTTTGCCTTCCACCATGACTTTAAGTTTCCTGAGGCCTTCCGAGAAGCTTAGTAGATACCAGCATCATTCTTCTGTATAGCCTGCAGAACGGTGAGGCAATTAAATCTCTATACTTTATAAATTACCCGCTTTCAGGTATTTCCTTATAGCAATGCAAAAATGGACTCATTCAGGGAATAAGATACTTTTACCTGACTATTCCCCAAAGAGAACTGTCTCCCATTCTGGATTACCCAGCTTAAGTCCCCTGGCCATTTCAGTTATTTAAAAAAAAAAAAAAAAAATCAGATCTTTTTGAGTCTAATAATTCTCCATGGTCTACTCTAGTACAGTTTGAGGAACTTGGCAGTGTATTCACTTTCACTTGCTGTGTAACAAATTACTGTACACTTAGCAGCTTAAAACACCTATTAACTCACAGTTCTGTAGCACAGAAATCAGGGCAACATAGTGTAACTGGATTCTTACTAAACTGAAACGAAGGTATCGGCCAAATCTGCAGTTCTCATCTGAGCTTCAGGGTTCTTTTCCAGCTCCCTGGTTGTTGGCAGAACTCATTTCCTTGAGTTTGTAGGACTGAGGTCTTTGTTATCTTACTATTCTAGCTGTTGGCAGGAAGCACCGTCACTCCTAGAGACCACTGGCAGTTTCTTGCCCTGTGTGGCCCTAGTTCACAAATGATGTCTGCTTTTTTGCAGGTCAGCTGGAGTCTGCCACTCCGCTTCCCCTTCTTTGGCCAGCCGAAGAAAACCCTCTGCTTTTAGGGACTGGTGTGATTAGATCAGGCCACCCAGTGTGATCTCCCTTTGGCATGTAGTGTAAGGTAACTGGATAACAGGTGAAATATCTCACACTCACAGATCTACCCATACTCAAGAGGAGCAGGAGATTTCACATGGATGAGGGTCATTGCACATTTAGGTTTGATTTACACAAAGTTTTTGAACTTGACCTTTCATTAAAGAGGAATATATGAAATTATCTGAAGTTCGAAACATATCTAGTCCTAAGCATTTTGAATGAGGGATACTCAACCTATATCGACTGATTCTGCTATTAAGTAGAAGTTGGGTATTTCTCAAGCTGACAGTCATCACCAAGAGAGGAAGAAGGAGGGAGGGAGAAAGGGAGAGAGAAAAATTTTAGATATAGAGTCGACATAGGGAGGAAAGAAAATGAAATTTGACTTTATGTGAATGTCCCTAAAATACTACCTGAAGAAATTCATCTGGAGCTCCTTTTCTTTATGTTTGATTAAAGATTAACTGAACTGTATTTCTTAAGTTGTGTCAGTTGCTATCTAAGCTGATAGCGAAGGAGAGGACATTTTTCCTACTAAATGTAGAGTTTATTTTTTCTTTGCTGAAAAGAAATACACAGTAGCAGTTGAGAGGAATCAGAACTCTCATCTGGTTGCCATGGCAACTTAGAGCAGATGAGACTTGTAGTTTCCTGGGTTGTTCAGTTTTTCCTCCCTTTTCTGACAGAGCAAGTGTACATGCAGAATATAGTATGAAGTACATAGCATGATAAGATAATTTTAGTATTATAGTATGATATTGAAAGAAAAATATTTTTGTTTCTTTAAACCACATTTTAAATTTGGAGTCATGATTAGAATTTTTGTATTTTATGTAGTGTAAAAATAAATATAGTTCTTTGTGAAAAATATAAGTAGCTAGTGGAATTTTGCTTTCTAAGTTAATTTCATTCTCATCACTGAAGTGCTGTATTTTTCTTTTCTCTCCCCTCCCCTTTTTCTCTTTTGCTTTGCTTTGATTTGCTCTTTTCCTTTCTTTTTCTTTTTTCTTTCTTCTTTCTTCCCTCCTCTTCCCTTCCCTTCCCTTCCCTTCCCTCCC